>NC_091297.1:56651449-56728949 GCF_038502225.1 Cherax quadricarinatus
TGTGTGTGTATGTGTGTATGTGTGTGTGTGTGTGTGTGTGAGTGTGTGTGTGTGTGTGTGTGTGTGTGTGTTTGTGTGTATGAGTGTGTACTCACCTAGTTGTACTCACCTAGTTGAGGTTGCAGGGGTCGATTCCAAGCTCCTGGCCCCGCCTCTTCACTGGTCGCTACTAGGTCACTCTCCCTAAACCGTGAGCTTTACCATACCTCTGCTTAAAGCTATGTATGGATCCTGCCTCCACTACATCGCTTCCCAAACTATTCCACTTCCTGACTACTCTGTATTGTCTGTGTGAGTGTGTCTGTGCCTGTGTCTGTGTCTGTGTCTGTGTCTGTGTCTCTGTCTGTGTCTCTGTCTGTGTGCCTGAGTGTGTGTGTGTCTGTGTGTGTGTGTGTGTGTGTACTCAACTATTTGTACCTAAATATTTGTGGTTGGAAGGATCGAATTATAGCTCCTGGTCCCGCTACTAGGTCCTCTCTCTCCCTGCTCCAATAGCTTTATGAAATCTCTTCTTAAAACTGTGTATGGTTCCCGCCTCCAGTACGTCACTTTCTAGGCTATTCCACTTCCTGACAATTCTATGGATGAAGAAATAATTCCTAACATATCTTTGATTCATGGGAGTCTTCAACTTCCAATTGTGACCCCATGTTTCTGTGTCTCATCTCTGGAACATCCTGTAACTGACCACCTTGTCAATTCCTTTCGGTATTTTATATGTCGTTCTCATATCTCTTCTGTTCCTCCTGTCCTCCAGTGTCGTCAGTCGGATTTCCTATAACCTTTCCTCGTGGGACAATCCGCTTAGCTCTGGGACTAGTCTTGTTGCAAACCTTTGAATCTTCTCTAATTTCTTGACGTACTTGACCAGGTGTGGGTTCCAAACTGGTGCTACATGCTCCAGTATGGGCCTAACCTATATGGTGAACAGTCTTGAACGATTCCTTACTGCAGTATCGGAACGATATGCTCAGGTTTGCCATACGCCCGTATGCTGCAGCAGTTATCTGATTGATGTGCGCCTCAGGAGACGTGCTCGGCATTATACTCACCCCAAGATCTTTTGCGTTGATCTTGGGGTCTTTGGCCAGTTGCTATACCAGGCTTGTAGCCTGTCCTGGTCTCTTTGTAGTCCTGCCTGATTCTCGACCGATTTAATTCTCCTCATTAGCTTCACATCATCTGCGAACAGGGACACTTCTGAGTTATGTTCCGTTATGTCAATCACATATACCAAAAACAGCACAGGTCCTAGGACTGGCCACTGTGGAACCTCGCTCGTAACAGGCTCCCACTCTGACACCTCATCACCTACCACAACTTGTTGTTCCCTCCCTGTCAGTTATTGTCTGACCCATTGGAGTGCCTTTCCTGTTATGTGTGCCTGATTCTCTAGCTGTTGCGTTAACCTCTTGTGAGGAACTGTGTCGAAGGCCTTCTTGCAGTCCAAGAAAATGCAGTCTCTTCATCCCTCTCTCTCGCTTGTCCTACTTCTGTTACCTTGTCATAAAACTCTAGAAGATTTGTGACACAGGATTTTCCTTCCTTGAAACCGTGCTAATTATTTCTTTCTAGGTGCTGTGTGCCTGTGTCTTTCTAGGTGCTCCATCACTCTCCTCTTGATAAACTTCTCCATGACTTTTGCAAACTATACACGTCAGTGACACAAGTCCGTAGTTTAATGCCTCGTGTCTGTCTCCTTTCTTAAAATTTGGGACTACATTTGCCATATTCCATACCTCAGGCAGTTGCCCTGTTTCAATGGACGTGTTTGAAGATTTTTGTTAGTGGCGCACAACGCAACTGTGCTCCCTCTCTAATGACCCATGGGGAGATGTTGTCTGGTCCCACCACCCTTTAGTTATGAAGTTCACATAGCAGTTTCTTCACGTCCTCCTCGGTTGTGTGTATTTTATCCACCACTTGCTGGTGTACCTCCTTATTCTGAATTCCTGGAGTCCTTCCTGCCTCCACTGTGAATACTTCTTTAATTAAATCTCATGTTGAGCTCCTCACATACCTCTTGGTCGTTTCTTGTGAATTCCCCACCTTCCTTCCTCAGCCTGAATACCTGGTCCTTGACTGTTGTTTTCCTCCTGATGTTGCTATACAATAGCTTCGAGTCAGACTTGACTCTCGATGTTATGTCATTTTCGTAATGTCGTTGGGCCTCCCTTCTTATCTGTGCATATTCGCATGTGGCTCTTCGGCTATCTCTTTATTTTCCTGGTTCTTTTGTCCTCTGTACTTTTTACATTCACTGGTGCACTTTGGTTTTGCCTCCCTACACCTTTGGACGAACCACGGACTCGTTTTGGTCTTCCCATTATTTCTGTTTCCCTTAGGAACAAACCTCTCCTCTGCCTCTTTGCATTTTATTGTCACATAGTTCATCATTTCTTTTACTGGTTTTCCTGCCAATTCTCGCACCCATTGAACGTCTTATAGGAAGTTTCTCATGCCTGTGCATTCGACCCTTTCGCAGTTTAGTTTTTCCCGTTCTATTCCTGCTACCCTATCCATTTGTAGCTCAACTATGCAATCATAGCACTGAACCACATGATCACTAGATTCAAGGGCCCTTTCGTACGTGATATCATCGATGTCCGAACTACCTAAGATGAATTTTAGGTCCAGTCTCGCTGGATCATCGCCGCATCTCTCTCTCGTAGTGCCTTTAACATGTTGACGGATGAGGTTCTCCAGTGCCACATCCATCATCTTGGCTCAGTAAGTCTCTTTGTGATTGAAATCATCCATAACTAGTAACTTTGCTCTCTAGATGTGAGCTCTTCTGGCCACCTCGGCTAGTGTGTCTACCATTGATTTGTTTCTCTCGTCGTATTCTTCTCTTCGCCTCCTGCAGTTCTTTGGCGGGTTGTACATTACTGCAATTACCACCTTATTGCCCTCAGACTGGATTGTTCCTATATGGAGTGTGTACTCGCCTATTTGTACTCACCTATTTGTGGTTGCAGGGGTCGAGTCACAGCTCCTGGCCCCGCCTCTTCGCTGATTGCTACTAGGTCCTCTATCTCCCTGCCCCATGAGCTCTATCATACCTCGCCTTAAAACTATGTATGGTTCCCGCCTCCACTACGTCACTTTCTAGGCTATTCCACGGCCTGACTACTCTATGACTGAAGAAATACTTCCTAACATCCCTTTGATTCATCTGAGTCTTCAACTTCCAATTGTGACCTCTTGTGTCTGTGTCCCTTCTCTGGAACATCCCGTCTTTGTCCACCCTGTCTATTCCGCGCAGTATTTTATATGTCGTTATCATGTCTCCCCTGACCCTTATGGCCTCCAGTGTCGTCAGGCCGATTTCCCTCAACCTTTCTTCGTAGGACAATCCCCGTAGCTCTGGGACTAGTCTTCTTGCAAACCTTTGCACTTTCTCTAATTTCTTGACGTGCTTGACTAGGTGTGGATTCCAAACTGGTGCTGCATACTCCAGTATGGGCCTGACATAAATGGTATACAGAGTCTTAAACGAATCCTTACTGAGGTATCGGAACGCTATCCGTAGGTTTGCCAGGCGCCCGTATGCTGCAGCAGTTATCTGATTGATGTGCGCCTCAGGAGATATGCTCGGTGTTATACTCACCCCCAGGTCTTTTTCCTTGAGTGAGGTTTGCAGTCTTTGGCCATCTAAACTATATTGTGTCTGCGGTCTTCTTTGCCCTTCCCCAATCTTCATGACTTTGCATTTGGCAGGGTTAAATTCAAGGAGCCAGTTGCTGGACCAGGCTTGTAGCCTGTCCAGGTCTTTTTGTAGTCCTGCCTGATACTCATCCGATTTGATTCTTCTCATTAACTTCGCATCATCTGCAAACAAGGACACTTCTGAGTCTATCCCTTCAGTTATGTCGTTCACATATACCAAGAACAGCACAGGTCCTAGGACTGACCCCTGTGGAACCCCGCTTGTCACAAGCGCCCACTCTGACACCTCGTCGCGTACCATGACTCGTTGTTGCCTCCCTGACAGGTATTCTCTGATCCATTGCAGTGCCTTTCCTGTTATGTGTGCCTGATCCTCTAGCTTTTGCAGTAACCTCTTGTGAGGAACTGTGTGGAAGGCCTTCTTGCAGTCCAAAAATATGCAGTCGATCCACCCCTCTCTCTCTTGTCTTACTTCTGTCACCTTGTCATAAAACTCTAGTAGGTTTGTGACACAGGATTTTCCTTCCCTGAAACCGTGCTGGTTGTCAATTATACACTTGTTTCTTTCCAGGTGCCCCACCACTCTCCTCCTGATGATCTTCTCCATGACCTTGCATACTATACACGTTAATGATACAGGTCTGTAGTTTAGTGCCTCATGTCTGTCTCCCTTTTTAAAAATTGGGACTACATTTGCCATTTTCCATACCTCAGGGAGTTGCCCAGTTTCAAGTGATGTGTTGAAGATCTTTGTTAATGGCTCACACAATGTCTCTGCTCCCTCTTTAAGGACCCATGGAGAGATGTTGTCTGGTCCCACCGCCTTTGAGGTGTCAAGTTCGCATAGCAGCTTCTTCACCTCCTCCTTGGTTATATGTACCTCAACCAGCACTTGCGGGTGTGCCCCCCTGTTCTGATTTCCTGGAGTCCTACTGTGTTCCACTGTAAATACCTCTTTAAATCTTGTGTTGAGCTCCTGACATACCTCTTCGTCGTTTCTTGTGAATTCCCCGTCACCCTTCCTCAGTCTGATTACCTGGTCCTTGACTGTTGTTTTCCTCCTGATGTGGCTGTACAACAGCTTCGGGACAGTCTTTACTTTTGATGCTATGTCATTTTCATATTGTCTCTGAGCCTCCCTTCTTATCTGTGCATATTCGTTTCTGGCTCTTCGGCTGATTTCTTTATTTTCCTGAGTTCTCTGTCTTCTGTACCTTTTCCATTCTCTAGTACACCTAGTTCTTGCCTCCCTACACCTTTGGGTGAACCAAGGACTCGTTATGTTCTTCCCATTATTTCTGTTTCACTTTGGAACAAACCTCTCCTATGCCTCCTTGCATTTTGTTGCTACATAGTCCTTACTAGTTTCTAAAACTTAGACTCTCTCAACTTCTACAAGTGTCTACACTTGTGTATGTGTGTGTGTGTGTGTGTCTAACGGTTACCCGTCGCTAGCTATGCAACTTCCCTCTCCTCACGCCCTCATCAAACCTATCTCCACCTTATCTACGTGTTTCTACTCTAATTATAGTAATGTATGTGTGTGTGTATGTGTGTGTGTGTGTGTGTGTGTGTGTGTGTGTGTGTGTGTGTGTGTGTGTGTGTGTGTGTGTGTGTGTGTACTCACCTAGTTGTACTCACCTAGTTGAGGTTGCAGGGGTCGAGTCCGAGCTCCTGGCCCCGCCTCTTCACTGTGTGTGTACGTGTGCATGTGTGTGTGTGTGTACTCACCTAGTTGTACTCACCTAGTTGAGGTTGCGGGGGTCGAGTCCGAGCTCCTGGCCCCGCCTCTTCACTGATCGCTACTAGGTCACTCTCCCTGAGCCGTGAGCTTTATCATACCTCTGCTTAAAGCTATGTATGGATCCTGCCTCCACTACATCGCTTCCCAAACTATTCCACTTACTGACTACTCTGTGGCTGAAGAAATACTACCTAACATCCCTGTGATTCATCTGTGTCTTCAGCTTCCAACTGTGTCCCCTTGTTACTGTGTCCAATCTCTGGAACATCCTGTCTTTGTCCATCTTGTCAATTCCTCTCAGTATTTTGTATGTCGTTATCATGTCCCCCCATCTCTCCTGTCCTCCAGTGTCGTCAGGTTGATTTCCCTTAACCTCTCCTCGTAGGACATACCTCTTAGCTCTGGGACTAGTCTTGTTCCAAACCTTTGCACTTTCTCTAGTTTCTTCACGTGCTTGGCTAGGTGTGGGTTCCAAACTGGTGCCGCATACTCCAATATGGGCCTAACGTACAAGGTGTACAGGGTCCTGAATGATTCCTTATTAAGATGTCGGAATGCTGTTCTGAGGTTTGCTAGGCGCCCATATGCTGCAGCAGTTATTTGGTTGATGTGCGCTTCAGGAGATGTGCCTGGTGTTATACTCACCCCAAGATCTTTTTCCTTGAATGAGGTTTGTAGTCTCTGACCCCCTAGATTGTACTCAGTCTGCGGCCTTCTTTGCCCTTCCCCAATCTTCATGACTTTGCACTTGGTGGGATTGAACTCCAGGAGCCAATTCCTGGACCAGGTCTGCAGCCTGTCCAGATCCCTTTGTAGTTCTGCCTGGTCTTCGATCGAGTGAATTCTTCTCATCAACTTCACGTCATCTGTAAACAGGGACACCTCAGAGTCTATTCCTTCCGTCATGTCGTTCACAAATACCAGAAACAGCACTGGTCCTAGGACTGACCCCTGCGGGACCCCGCTGGTCACAGGTGCCCACTCTGACACCTCGCCACGTACCGTGACTCGCTGCTGTCTTCCTGACAAGTATTCCCTGATCCATTGTAGTGCCTTCCCTGTTATTCCTGCTTGGTCCTCCAGTTTTTGCACCAATCTCTTGTGTGGAACTGTGTCAAACGCCTTCTTGCAGTCCAAGAAAATGCAATCCACCCACCCCTCTCTCTCTTGTCTTACTGCTGTCACCATGTCATAGAACTCCATTAGGTTTGTGACACAAGATTTCCCGTCCCTGAAACCATGTTGGCTGCTGTTGATGAGATCGTTCCTTTCTAGGTGTTCCACCACTCTTCTCCTGATAATCTTCTCCATGATTTTGCATACTATACATGTCAGTGACACTGGTCTGTAGTTTAATGCTTCATGTCTGTCTCCTTTTTTAAAGATTGGGACTACATTTGCTGTCTTCCATGCCTCAGACAATCTCCCTGTTTCGATAGATGTATTGAATATTGTTGTTAGGGGTACACATAGCGCCTCTGCTCCCTCTCTCAATACCCATGGGGAGATGTTATCTGGCCCCATTGCCTTTGAGGTATCTAGCTCACTCAGAAGCCTCTTCACTTCTTCCTCGGTTGTGTGCACTGTGTCCAGCACTTGGTGGTGTGCCCCACCTCTCCGTCTTTCTGGAGTCCCTTCTGTCTCCTCTGTGAACACTTCTTTGAATCTCTTGTTGAGTTCTTCACATACTTCACGGTCATTTCTTGTTGTCTCTCCTCCTTCCTTCCTTAGCCTGATTACCTGGTCCTTGACTGTTGTTTTCCTCCTGATGTGGCTGTACAACAGTTTCGGGTCAGATTTGGCTTTCGCTGCTATGTCATTTTCATATTGTCTTTGGGCCTCCCTTCTTATCTGTGCATATTCGTTTCTGGCTCTACGACTGTTCTCCTTATTCTCCTGGGTCCTTTGCCTTCTATATTTCTTCCATTCCCTAGCACACTTGGTTTTTGCCTCCCTGCACCTTTGGGTAAACCATGGGCTCATCCTGGCTTTTTCATTATTCCTGTTACCCTTGGGTACAAACCTCTCCTCAGCCTCCTTGCATTTTGTTGCTACATATTCCATCATCTCATTAACTGGCTTCCCTGCCAGTTCTCTGTCCCACTGAACCCCGTTCAGGTAGTTCCTCATTCCTGTGTAGTCCCCTTTCTTGTAGTTTGGCTTCATTCGTCCTGGCCTTCCTGCTTCTCCCTCCACTTGTAGCTCTACTGTGTATTCGAAGCTTAAAACCACATGGTCACTGGCCCCAAGGGGTCTTTCATATGTGATGTCCTCGATATCTGCACTACTCAAGGTGAATACTAAGTCCAGCCTTGCTGGTTCATCCTCTCCTCTCTCTCTTGTAGTGTCCCTTACGTGTTGGCACATGAAGTTTTCCAGTACCACCTCCATCATCTTAGCCCTCCATGTATCTTGGCCCCCATGTGGGTCCAAGTTCTCCCAATCGATCTCCTTGTGGTTAAAGTCACCCATGATCAGGAGCTTTGCCCTGCATGCATGAGCTCTTCTGGCCACTCTAGCCAGTGTGTCAACCATCGCTCTATTGCTCTCGTCGTACTCTTGCCTTGGCCTCCTGCTGTTCTGTGTGTGTGTGTGTGTGTGTGTGTGTGTGTGTGTGTGTGTGTGTGTGTGTGTGTGTGTGTGTGTGTGTGTGTGTGTGTGTGTGTGTGTGAATGTGTGTGTGTGTGTGTGTGTGTGTGTGTGTGTGTGTTCGTGTGTGTGTGTGTGTGTGTGTGTGTGTGTGTGTGTGTGTGTGTGTGTGTGTGTTTGTGTGTGTGTGTGTGTGTGTGTACTCTTCTATTTGTGGTTGTAGGGGTCGATTCATATCTCCTGGCCCTCCACATATAAACTAAATAATGTAGATCTTAATATTACGGATTGTGAAAAGTATATAGGAATTCTGGTTAGCAGTAATATAAAACCAAGACAACAGTTCATAAGTGCTCACAATAAAGCTAATAGAATCCTTGGTTTCATAGCAAGAAGTACAAATAATAGAAGTCCTCAGGTTGTTCTTCAACTCTATATATCCTTGGTTAGGCCTCATTTAGACTATGCTGCTCAGTTCTGGTCACCGTATTGCAGAATGGATATAAATGCTCTGGAAAACGTACAGAGGAGGATGACAAAGATGATCCCATGTATCAGAAATCTTCCCTATGAGGATAGACTGAGGGCCCTGAATCTGCGCTCTCTCGAAAGGTGTAGAATTAACGGGGATATGATTGAGGTGTCTAAATATAAAGCAGGAATTAATAAAAAGGGTGTGAATAACATACCAAAAATATCTAATATAGACAGGACTCGCAGCAATGGTCTTAAATTGGAAAAATTCAGATTCAGGAAGGATATAGGAAAGCACTGGTTTGGTAATAGAGTTGTAGATGAGTGGAACAAACTCCCGAGTACCGTCATAGAAGCTAGGGCGTTGTACTCACCTATTTGTGGTTGAAGGGGTCGAGTCATAGCTCCTGGCCCCGCCTCTTCACTGATTGCTACTAGGTCCTCTCTCTCCCTGTTCCATGAGCTTTATCAAACCTTGTCTTAAAACTATGTATGGTTCCCGCCTCCACTACGTCACTTTCTAGGCTATTCCACTTCCTGACTACTCTATGACTGAAGAAATACTTCCTAACATCCCTTTGATTCATCTGTATCTTCAACTTCCAATTGTGACCTCTTGCGTCTGTGTTCCATCTCTGGAACATCCTGCTTTTTTCCAACTTGTCTATTCAGTATTTTATATGTCGTTGTCATGTCTCCCCTGACCCTCCTATCCTCCAGTGTCGTCAGGCCGATTTCCCTTAACTTCTCTTCGTAGGACAATCCTCTTAGCTCTGAGACTAGTCTTATTGCAAACCTTTGCACTTTCTCTAATTTCTTGATGTGCTTGACCAGGTGTGGATTCCAAACTGGTGCTGCATACACCAGTTTGGGCCTGACGTAAATGGTGTACAGAGTCTTGAACGATTCCTTACTGAGGTATCGGAACGCTATATTTAAGTTTGCCAGACGCCCGTACACTGCAGCAGTTATCTGATTGATGTTCGCCTCAGGAGATGTGCTCGGTGTTATAGTCAACCCTAGATATTTTTCCTTGAGTGAGGTTTGCAGTCTTTGGCCACCTAGACTATACTGTGTCTGCGGTTTTCTTTGCCCTTCCCCAATCTTCATGACTTTGCATTTGGCAGGGTTAAACTCAAGGAGCCAGTCGCTGGACCAGGATTGTAGCCTGTCCAGGTCTCTTTGTAGTCCTGCCTGATCCTCGACCGATTTGATTCTTCTCATTAACTTCACATCATCTGTAAACAAGGACACTTCTGAGTTTATCTCTTCCGTTATGTCATTCACATATACCAAAAACAGCACAGGTCGTAGGACTGACCCCTGTGGAACCCGGCTTGTCAAAGGCGCCCACTCTGACACCTCGTCTCATACCATGACTCGTTGTTGCCTCCCTGTCAGGCATTCTCTGATTCATTTCAGTGCCATTCCTGTTATGTGTGTCTGATCCTCTAAGGGATTATCAAATGGTATACAATACCGACATGTTGGTAGATAAGACACATAGGCAACATTTAGGCAACTTTATTCCGAAACGTTTCGGCTACACAGTAGGCTTCTTCAGTCGAGTACAGAAAGTAGGCAGGAGCAGTAGAGATGTGAAGATGTAATCAGTCCATCACCCTTGAAGTCGTAGATTTGAGGTTGTCAGTCCCTCAGCCTGGAGAAGTTCTGTTCCAAAGTCTGGAACTAACTGAAGATCAAGCGACAGTGTTGAGACTTAAATACTGTCGGAAGGAGAGGCGCAGAGAAGTAGTAGGGAGAATGTAGCCACTGAGAGGTCACGTCCCTCTCACATCAAACAATTCTCACTTGAAAAAGTTGTCCAAGGTGTTTTCTCTTCTGTACCAAGATACCATTGTGTTGCAGAAGAGAAAACACCTTTGACAACTTTTTCAAGTGAGAATTGTTTGATCTGAGAGGGACATGACCTCCCAGTGGCTACATTCTCACTACTACTACTCTGCACCTCTCCTTCCGACAGTATTTAAGTCTCAACACTGTCGTTTGATCTTCAGTTAGTTCCAGACTTTGGAACAGAACTTCCCCAAGCTGAGGGGCTGACAACCTCAAATCTACGACTTCAAGGGTGATGGACTGATTACATCTTCACATCTCTACTGCTCCTGCCTACTTTCTGTACTCGACTGAAGAAGCCTACTGTGTAGGCGAAACGTTTCGGAATAAAGGGTCAACAGGAAGGGTAGAGGAGTAGCGATGAATGTCAGAGACAATTTAAATTGATGTGTTAGACAAGATATAAAATTAGAAGCGTCAGTCACTGAATCTGTTCGGTTACAGCTTCTCGAAGGCCGTGAAAAACTAATTTTGGATGTGATTTACAGGGCCCCAAATCTTGATAGGAAGTGCAGTAAACTTCTATGGGACGAAATTCGTTAGGCATCTACATACAGAAATCTTGTGCTAATGGAAGATTTCAACTATAGACAGACAGACTGGAGCATTTTGACAGGAAATTTAGAGTCAGGTGACTTTCTTGATACGATTCAGGATTGTTTTTTAAAACAGTTTGTGACAGAACCAACTAGAGGAAATAACCTCCTTGACTTGGTTCTTGCCAGTAGGGAAACGCTAATTAATAATCTTGAGGTTAATGATGAACTTGGGGAAAGTGATCACAAATCACTCAGTTTTAATATATCATGGAATTAATAATAAAAAATGGTTATAAAAGACCATAATTTTTAAAGGGGTGGACCGGTAAGCCAGCAGAAGGCCTCGGTCAGATGACCAAAAGCTCCAAAGGCGGGTCATCATCTGACTAAGACCCATGTCAGGAAACACTTGTCCTGTTTCCTGACGAACCTTACCTAACTTAAGAATCATGGAATTCCCCTAATAATGGCAATCAAGTCTCCATCCCTGACTTTCGCTTGGCTGATTTCATAGGACTGAAAAATTACTTAGGTGGGCTGAACTGGAATGACCTGACTAAGGGTCAGGTAGGTGGTGATGATTCCCGATATGACGTTTTCCAGGGCATAGTTCTAGCTGCTCAGACAATTTATGTTCCAAATAGGGAAATCAGATCAAACAAAAATGATCCTAAATGGATGAACAATAGATTAATACATCTAATTGGTCAAAAAACAGGCACATATAGGCAAATCAAAAGAGGAGAGGGGCAAAATAAAAAATCAATATATTCAGTTAAAGAGAGAAATAAAAAAGGGAATAAGAGAAGCATAAACAGATTTATGAGGTTAAAATTGCAAGAGAATAGAAGACTAACCCAAAAGGATTATTTCAGGAATACAGAAGTAAGATCAGGGACAAGATAGGCCCACTCAAAAGTTCCTCGGGTCAGCTAATGGACAGTGATAAGGAAATGTGTAGAATTTTTAACACATACTTCCTATCAATTTTTACACACGAAGATACTAGCGATATTCCAGAAATAATAAATTATGTAGAACAGGACGATAATAAACTATGCACGATTAGGGTCACAAGTGACATGGTCCTTAGGCAAATAGATAAATTAAAAACCTAACAAATCCCCAGGTCCTCACGAACTGTATGCAAGGGTTCTAAAGGAATGTAAAGAGGAGCTTAGCAAACCTTTGGCTTATCTTTTGAACATATCACTACTAACTGGCATGTTGCCAGATAAGTGGAAAAAAGCAGGTGACAGGTCCTTAGCTTCGGACTATAGACCAGTAAGCCTAACCTCCATAGTGGGAAAATTTATTGAATCAATAATTGCCGAGGCAGTTCATAGCCACCTTGAAAAGCACAAATTAATCAACGAATCTCAGCATGGTTTGACAAAGGGGCGTTCCTGCGACTTTCAGCAATGGTTTTAAGTTGGAAAAATTCAGATTCAAGATGGATATAGGAAAGCACTGGTTTGGTAATAGAGTTGTGGATGAGTGGAACAAACTCCCAAGTACAGTTATAGAGGCTAGAACGTTGTGTAGTTTTAAAAATAGTTTAGATAAATACATGAGTGGGTGTGGCTTTAGTTCACTGACCTAGTGACCCTAAGCTCACTGACCGTCTGACCTCACTGACTTAGTGAGGTCAGACGGTCAGTGAGACTTGGACCTGCCTCACATGGGCCAGTAGGCCTTCTGCAGTGTTCCTTCGTTCTTATGTTCTTATGAGTGGGTGTGGGTGGCTGTGAGATGGACCTAAGTGACGTGTCTGACCTCACTAAGTCAGTGAGGTCAGACGGTCAGTGAGCTTAGGGTCACTAGGTCAGTGAACTAAAGCCGGTAGGGTAATTGGACTTGTTTCGCATAGACCAGTAGGCCTGTGGCAGTGTTCTTTCTTTCTTATGTTCTTATGTTCTCTCTTCCTGCTTCATGAGCTTTATCAAACATCGTCTTAAAACTGTGTATGGTTCCTCTCTCAGTTACTTGTGTATGTGTGCATGTGTGTTCTAACTGTAGTTGCCTCGTGAATTAAACTTATTTCTTGGTATTCTGTGACGTCATAAATCCGTGTGGCTCACAGTACAAGACATGATGAAGGATCGATCCTCCGTGAATCAATCTTTAGACGGTTTAGGCAAAATTAAAGAGAAGCCGAAGAACTGAAGATCTTGAAGCATAAACTTAAAAATCTGAAGGGAATAAATAACATGAAGATCTAAGAGGAATAATATGAAGATCTCAATGCAAAACAATAAACAAAAGAAACAAAATGCAGGATTTTTTTTTCATGATAATCGTCTCGGTTACCCTGACACACAGAACATCAAAATGTCCAGAAACGAACACCAAGAAAAGGATTTTAAGCCAGAATAAGCACAGATTACAAAACAACGCTAACTGATAAAAATATTGATTAAAGTACTTGTTGGCAACCTTGTTATACGAGTCAAGATATTATATTAAACTCTCAACAATCTCAATAGAATAGAACCATGAGATAATATTTACAGAGTCACATTAGAAGACTGCAGAGCAGAATTAAAAATCGTAATAATAATATTTCTACTAGCTATTGAAATTACAACAAAGTAAAAAGAATGGTGAAAAACAGTGCCTTTGTATATTGCAAAGCCAGTCTTTCTTATTAAGAAATTGGCCGTGTCCCACCATGTCAAGGTGACCTGAAAAGAAAAACGAAAGATTTTTATTTTTAAATTTAGTAATTTTTACAGGAGAAGGGGTTACCAGCCCCTTGTTCCCGGCACTTTAGTCGCAGTTTGTAGATGAATGGTTCGGAGAACCGACATGTTGTTGAATTAGACATATGTGCAACTCTTGAGTATCTTTATTGAGAAAACGTTTCGCCACACAGTGGCTTCATCAATCCATACAAAGGAGAAACTTGGACTGATGAAGCCACTGTGTGGCGAAACGTTTCCACAATAAAGATACTCAAGAGTTGCACATATGTCTAATTCGACAACATGTCGGTTCTCCGAACCATTCATCTACAATCCTGTCAGACACTGCTACTTCTTGGGATCTTAATACTTGGGAATTCTTCACTTGCCTAACCCTTGGGCACGACCTACTTCCAAATTGGACAAATGTGGCACCACCTACGGCTGCTTCACCTCTCCTGTCTACGGTTTATAAGCTGCTTCTCCGCTCATATTCCTCATTCTATTCAAGACTGATGGACTGAACACATCGACTCAAGGCTGAGGGACTGATTACCTCATTCTCCTCCTGTTCTTCAATTTCTCCTTTGTATGGGCTGATGAAGCCACTGTGTGGCGAAACGTTTCCTCAATAAAGATACTCAAGAGTTGACCATATGTTTAATTCAACAGTCGCAGTTTACCACACGCATGGCTTACGGAGGAAAAATTCTATTCCACTTGCCTATGCAATATATAGTGAATTCACATTCACAAAAAAAAATTTATATACATGAGATACAAAAAATATCCCAGTGAACAATATTTAAGCAAACAAGAGAGTCAGCTGTGAGAAAACAGAGAGAATAATAGAAAGAAATTTTCATTTCAAATAATCTGACAGGAAAGTTTTGAGACAGGAGTACTTGAGAAATGACAAACTAAACGCCTCACTGAGTCCATTTTTGAGACATTGTCTCATGATAGGGTGACAAAGAATGAAATACATTCACTATCGTTCATTCATTGGTTGTGTTACCACAAGTGCGCGGATATTACGTCTCGTAATTTATAACATTCCTCGTCACACATCAAAAAATCCATTGTTGTTGTGCTCTAACAACCTCACATTGTCACCACTCTGCTCTAACAACCTCACATTGTCACCACTCTGCTCTAACAACCTCACATTGTCACCACTCTGCTCTAACAACCTCACATTGTCACCACTCTGCTCTAACAACCTCACATTGTCACCACTCTGCTCTAACAACCTCACATTGTCACCACTCTGCTCTAACAACCTCACATTGTCACCACTCTGCTCTAACAACCTCACATTGTCACCACTCTGCTCTAACTCATATTGTCAACTCTGCTCTAACAACCTCACATTGTCACCACTCTGCTCTAACAACCTCACATTGTCACCACTCTGCTCTAACAACCTCACATTGTCACCACTCTGCTCTAACAACCTCACATTGTCACCACTCTGCTCTAACAACCTCACATTGTCACCACTCTGCTCTAACAACCTCACATTGTCACCACTCTGTTCTAACAACCTCACATTGTCACCACTCTGCTCTAACAACCTCACATTGTCACCACTCTGCTCTAACAACCTCATATTGTCACCACTCTGCTCTAACAACCTCACATTGTCACCACTCTGCTCTAACAACCTCACATTGTCACCACTCTGCTCTAACAACCACATCACATTGTCTAACCACTCTGCTCTAACAACCTCACATTGTCACCACTCTGCTCTAACAACATCACATTGTCACCACTCTGCTCTAACAACCTCACATTGTCACCACTCTGCTCTAACAACCTCACATTGTCACCACTCTGCTCTAACAACCTCACATTGTCACCACTGTGCTCTAACAACATCACATTGTCACCACTCTCTGCTCTAACAACCTCACATTGTCACCACTCTGCTCTAACAACCTCACATTGTCACCACTCTGCTCTAACAACCTCACATTGTCACCACTCTGCTCTAACAACCTCACATTGTCACCACTCTGCTCTAACAACCTCACATTGTCACCACTCTGCTCTAACAACCTCATATTGTCACCACTCTGCTCTAACAACCTCACATTGTCACCACTCTGCTCTAACAACCTCACATTGTCACCACTCTGCTCTAACAACCTCACATTGTCACCACTCTGCTCTAACAACCTCACATTGTCACCACTCTGCTCTAACAACACATCACATTGTCACCACTCTGCTCTAACAACCTCACATTGTCACCACTCTGCTCTAACAACCTCACATTGTCACCACTCTGCTCTAACAACCTCACATTGTCACCACTCTGCTCTAACAACCTCACATTGTCACCACTCTGCTCTAACAACCTCACATTGTCTCCACTCTGCTCTAACAACCTCACATTGTCACCACTCTGCTCTAACAACCTCACATTGTCACCACTCTGCTCTAACAACCTCACATTGTCACCACTCTGTTCTAACAACCTCACATTGTCACCACTCTGCTCTAACAACCTCATTGTCACCACTCTGCTCTAACAACCTCATATTGTCACCACTCTGCTCTAACAACCTCACATTGTCACCACTCTGCTCTAACAACCTCACATTGTCACCACTCTGCTCTAACAACCTCACATTGTCACCACTCTGCTCTAACAACCTCACAGTGTCACCACATTGTCTGCTCTAACAACCTCATATTGTCACCACTCTGCTCTAACAACCTCACATTGTCACCACTCTGCTCTAACAACCTCACATTGTCACCACTCTGCTCTAACAACCTCACATTGTCACCACTCTGCTCTAACAACCTCACATTGTCACCACTCTGCTCTAACAACCTCACATTGTCACCACTCTGTTCTAACAACCTCACATTGTCACCACTCTGCTCTAACAACCTCACATTGTCACCACTCTGCTCTAACAACCTCACATTGTCACCACTCTGCTCTAACAACCTCATATTGTTACCACTCTGCTCTAACAACCTCACATTGTCACCACTCTGCTCTAACAACCTCACATTGTCACCACTCTGCTCTAACAACCTCACATTGTCACCACTCTGCTCTAACAACCTCACATTGTCACCACTCTGCTCTAACAACCTCATATTGTCACCACTCTGCTCTAACAACCTCACATTGTCACCACTCTGCTCTAACAACCTCACATTGTCACCACTCTGCTCTAAGAACCTCACATTGTCACCACTCTGCTCTAACAACCTCAAATTGTCACCACTCTGCTCTAACAACATCACATTGTCACCACTCTGCTCTAACAACCTCACATTGTCACCACTCTGCTCTAACAACCTCACATTGTCACCACTCTGCTCTAACACCCTCACATTGTCACCACTCTGCTCTAACAACCTCACATTGTCACCACTCTGCTCTAACAACCTCACATTGTCACCAATCTTCTCTAACAACCTCACATTGTCACCACTATGCTCTAACAACCTCACACTGTCACCACTCTGCTCTAACAACCTCACATTGTCACCACTCTGCTCTAACAACCTCACATTGTCACCACTCTGCTCTAACAACCTCATATTGTCACCACTCTGCTCTAACAACCTCACATTGTCACCACTCTGCTCTAACAACCTCACATTGTCACCACTCTGCTCTAACAACCTCACATTGTCAAGACTCTGCTCTAACAACCCCACATTGTCACCACTTTGCTCTAACAACCTCTCATTGTCACCACTCTGCTCTAACAACCTCACATTGTCACCACTCTGCTCTAATAACCTCACATTGTCACCACTCTGCTCTAACACTCACACACTGTCGTCACTCTCCTCTAACAACCTTACATTGTCACCACTCTGCTTTAACAACCTTACATTGTCACCACTCTGCTTTAACAACCTCACATTGTCACCACTCTGCTTTAACAACCTCATATTGTCGCCACTCTGCTCTAACAACCTCGCTTTGACACCACTTTGCTCTAACTTCCTCACATTGTCACTACTCTGTTCTAACAACCTCACATTGTCACCACTTTGCTCTAACACCCTCATATTGTCACCATTCTGCTCTAACAACCTCGCTATGTCACAACTTTCACTAACAACCTCACATTATCACCATTCTGCTCTAACAACATCACATTCTCGCCACTCTGCTCTGACACCTTCACATTGTCACCATTCTGCTCTAACAACCTCACTTTGTCACCACTTTGCTCTAACAAACTCACTTTGTCACTACTTTGCTCTAACAACCTCACATTGTCACCACTCTGCTCTAACAACCTCACATTGTCACCACTCTGCTCTAACAACCTCACATTGTCACCACTCTGCTCTAAAAACCTCACACTTTTACCTCTTTGTTGTAACAACATCACACTTTCGCAATTCTGCTCTAACAACCTCACATTTTCAACACTGCTCTAACAACCCATTGTAACCACTCTGCTCTAACAACCTTTACGTTGTCGCCAGTGTGCTGTAACAATCTCACATTGTCACCACTCTGCTCTAACAACCTCACATTGTAGCCACTCTGCTCTAACAACCTCACATTGTCACCACTTTGCTCTAACAATCTCACATTGTCATCATTCTGCTCTAACAACCTCACATTGTCACCACTTTGCTCTAACAATCTCACATTGTCACCACTCTGCTCTAACAACCTCACATTGTAGCCACTCTGTTCTAAAAACCTCACATTGTCACCGCTCTACTCTAACAACTTCACTTTGTCGCCACTCTGCTCTAACAATCTCACATTATCACCACTCTGCTCTAAAAACCTCACATTGTCACCACTCTGCTCTAAAAACCTCACATTGTCACCGCTTTGCTCTAACAACCTCACCTTGTCACTACTCTGCTCTAACAACATCACATTGCTGTCACTCTGCTCTAACGGCCTCATATTCTTGCCACTCTGTTCTAACATCGTCCCATTATCATCACTCTCCTCTAATAATTTCACATTGTCACCATTCTGCTCTAACAACCTCACGTTATCATCACTCTGCTCTAACAATTTTACAATGTCACCATTCTGCTCTAACAATCTCACGTTTTTTCCACTCTGCTCTAACACCTTCACATTGTTACCAATCTGCTCTAAAAACCTCACATTGTCACTACTCTCCTCTAACAACCTCACATTGTCACCACTCTGTTCTAACAACATCACATTTTCGCAACTCTGCTCTAATAACCTCACATTGTCACCATTCTGCTCTAACACCCTCACATTGTCACTACTTTTCTCTAACAACCTCACATTGTCACCACTCTGCTCTAACACCCTCACATTGTCACTACTTTTCTCTAACAACCTCACATTGTCACCACTCTGCTTTAACACCCTCACATTGTCACTACTTTTCTCTAACAACCTCACATTGTCACCACTCTGCTCTAATAACCTCACATTGTCACCACTCTGCTCTAACACCCTCACATTGTCACTACTTTTCTCTAACAACCTCACATTGTCACCACTCTGTTCTAACAACCTCACATTGTCGTCACTCTGCTCTTCCAACCTCATATTTTCACCACTCTGCTCTAACAACCTCATTGTCACCACTCTTCTCTAACAACCTCACATTCTCGCCACTCTGCTCTAACATTCTAATATTGTCACCACTCTCCTCTATCAATTTCATATTGTCACCGCTCTGCTCAAACACCCTCAAATTAACGACACTGTGCTCTAACAACCTCACATTGTCACTACTCTGCTCTAAGACTCTCACATTGTCACCACCCTCCTCTAACATCCTCACATTATCTCGACTCTCCTTTAACAACCTCATACACACACACACACACACACACACACACACACACACACACACACACACACACACACACACACACACACACACACACACACACACACACACACTCACACACACACACACACACACACACACACACACACACACACACACACACACACACACACACACACACACACACACACAAACCCACATACACACACAGATACACACATACATACACACACACATACACACACACACACACACACGCACACACACACGCACACACACACACACACACACACACACACACACACACACACACACACGCTCGTGCGCTCGAGAGAGAGTAACCGATCGTTTTCGCTTGTGAATCTTTAGCAGTTATTGGCCCACCAAAGCCACTGCGAAGGACGTCGAAAGTTGACAGTGTTAGTGAACAACCCGAGAAGTGATACACGATCTGTCCCAGTAAGAAAAGGGAGGTGAACGACACAGCTACATGAAAACAATTTGAATCAGTGCCATGAGAGAGAGAGGAATGGCCATAGGCGAACTTCAAACCTACAAGCCTCCTCTGGGATGACTTCACACCCCAAAATAGCAAGATTATCTACGCTATCTGGCTATTGTCCCAGTAGATACTGCAGTGTTTGTGGGTATACCACAAGGGACAAAGATCTTCTTGGATGTAAGGAGCCTACTTGTTCCAACTACTGCCACACAGATTGCATTCCAGAAGGAGAATTTTGTTGCAGCCAGGTTGAAAATTTCAGAAAATTTAAGGATATCCATAATCCTGTGGTATATGTGGATACAAGCCTGGAGCTACAGGAGGAAGCTTCAGAAGTCCTACCTCAGGGACTCCTGTCCAAAGATCAAGACTGCCCTCTTGGGCTGCGTTGTAAAGTTGCAGCTAAGATAATCCATCACAGGGAAGCACTTCATGAGCTCCTCAAATCATTAGATAACCTACAAGCTATTGTAGAAGGCCAGTGCAAGCCTGCATCAAGTGACGTAAGCTGCTCAGCTGATGGCGACACTATTGACAAAGACTGGAAGTCCCACACTGAGCTTAACTCAGGGGTAAACGACTGGTGGAATTCTGTCATCGCTAAGGTCCCACAGACTGACAGAGTTCAAAACACTACCTTTGGGAATTCTAACACAATTCCTCTGACCACCACAGAGGGAACAAATCCTCTTCCCAGCAACGTGGGAAGCCTTGGATCTGTTAATTCTCCTACACCTGACATCTCTGCTTCAGCCACTGCCAGTCTACTTGACAGTGCACATACCATCTCTGATCCTACACCTGTCAGCACACCTGCCGATACTATTCTAGAATCTGGTAGTAGTGCTTCGACAGCAAGTTCTGAGCCAGGAGCTTCTCCACCAGAGAACGGTGCAGTTAGTGATCAGGGAACTATCACTGCACCTGATCACCTACTGCGCCGAAGTACGAACAGCAGGGACACATCTGTCAGAACTGGTAGAGGGCGGGGTAGAGGACGTGGAGGAGGAAGACATCTACAGCCGTCTCACCCTCCACTAACACAGTTCCAGCGGCAGAATCTGAGGACAAATCTGCGAAACACAGGAGGTGCAACAAATCCTAGTCCATCCTCCCAGGCACCTAGGCTGTGCTCTCGCTGTCACCGGAAGGGGCACTCTGCCAACAACTGCCTGCGAGATACCAGGTGTAATTACTGCTACAAGAAAGGACATAAGGAGGACCAGTGTCGGAAGAAAAAGGAACTTGACAGACAGGGCCACCTGTTTAGAGACCTGTTCTCAGAACAAACCAGCAGGATCTCTGAATTGGTAAACACTCTCACACGTCACCCACTTAGCTACTCCTATCCCAGCCCAGCAGGTGGGATTGGGCCTTATACACGAGCACAGACCTACATCCCTGCAGCTGCCTCAGTACCCTACCTCTCTCAAGGGCAGGCACCTTACATTCCCTACACACCCACCACCTCAAGCTGACCACTTCATCATGAGGAGCCAGTCTATCAGCATCCTGTCGGCCAACATTAGAGGTTTCATTACTAATGTTGGAGAGCTCACACACAGCTTTGTGAACACTCGACGTCCCGACATGATAGCTGTTGTTGAAACATTTTTGGATGACAGGACTCCAGAAAATTTTGCAAGAATTGCTGGCTACACCTCATGGATGAGAAGAGACAGGCAAGGGCAAGGAGGTGGTGTTGCTGTGTGCTTCTCTAAAAGTGTTCATGCCCAGCACATAGATGTTGCCACCCCTACACATCTTGAAATGATGTTCTTCAAGCTCTGTATAAACACTAGTACCTCTGTACTAGCATGTGCAATGTACAGACCTCAGTGGCAACACGCAGACCCTATCAACTTCCTAATGGAAAATATTGACTCCCTTCTGCTACAACACAACTGTCAACATATTATAATTGTTGGTGACCTCAACCAGCACCTTATACAGAGGGACTTTGATGACCTTGCAGTGTTTGACATGAGAAACTTTGTTGATTTCCCTACTCATATCTCTGGCTCCTCCCTTGACCCAGTAGTGAGTGATCTGGCAGAAGGCATAGTCACTTGTCAACCCCTCGGCTACGTTGGATCGTCTGACCACAAGGCTGTTTTACCACACTTAAGATCCCAACAGAACGAGGTGAGGAGTCCACACGCACAACCTGGCTATGGGAAAGAGGTAATTGGCCAGCCCTTTGCTCTGAGCTCGCCACCACCGACTGGAATGCTCTTCTCCAGGGGGATGTTGACAACCAAGTGAAAGCCTTCACTGGACACATCCTTAATCTGCAACAAGAACACATTCATCACCGGCAATATGTGACAAAGCCTACAGATCAGCCTTGGTTTGGCTTTCGTTGTAGAGAGGCTGCTACTGCTAAGTACAAAGCATGGCGAAGGTATAAGAGACATCCTACCACCTATAACAGGAACTTGCACATGCAAGCCTGTAGGCATATGGGTGATGTTCAAGAGTGGGCCATTGCTAAATGGGAGGTGGACACTAAAAGAAAGTTAGCATAAGGTAGGGTAGGCTCCAAAACCTGGTGGTCCCTGGTCAAGGACAGACAAGGATATCTGCCTGATGAACTTATTCCACCTCTAAATCGACAGGATGGGACCACCTCTACTAGTAGTCAAGAGAAGGCGGACCTCTTTGCTGAACACTTTGCTACCAAAATGCAAGTTCCTGATCCAGCAAGGGACCCTCCTTGGCTAGCTGCAAGAACTGTGTCAAAACTGTCAGTGGTGACAATAAGGCAGGAGGAGGTGCATTTCCTTCTTAAATCACTTGACCAAGAAAAGGCTGTGGGCCCAGACAAGTTGAGCCCAAGATTGTTGAGAAGATGTGCAGACCAGCTAGCAGCACCTCTACCTCGCATCTTTCAGCACTGCCTAGTACAGTGTAAATGGCCCTCTCCATGGAAAGATGCAAATGTAGTCCCTGTTCACAAAAAGAAGAGCAGAGCAGAAATCAGCAACTACAGACCAGTGTCACTCCTGTCAATCACTGGTAAGATCCTTGAGACAATTATCTCAAGACAAATGACAGATTTTTTTGACTACCACTCACTACTTTGTGATCGTCAATATGGCTTCAGGAAAGGTTACTCTGCTGCTGATCTGTTGTTAAACCTCTCCACTAAGTGGCACCAGTCACTGGATGAATCCAAAGTCAGCTGTGTGGTAGCACTGGACATTGCTGGTGCTTTCGACCGGGTGTGGCACCAGGGCCTCTTAGCAAAACTTCAAGCACTGGGAATTGCAGGCTCTACGCTATGTCTCCTCAGTGATTACCTTCATGGTAGATCTCTAAGTGTAGTCCTCAATGGAACGGAATCAGCAAGGCATCCTATTGGGGCAAGCGTTCCACAAGGAAGCGTGCTGGGTCCACTGTTATGGAATGTCTACTTCAACGACCTTCTTCATCTCATCCCAGAATCACATGCATATGCAGACGACTGTACACTGACATTCAC
Source organism: Cherax quadricarinatus (assembly GCF_038502225.1). Lineage (NCBI taxonomy): Eukaryota > Metazoa > Arthropoda > Malacostraca > Decapoda > Parastacidae > Cherax > Cherax quadricarinatus. Next base: position 56,674,787 of record NC_091297.1, read on the forward strand.
TTATCCAAGAGAAGAAATGCCAGCTGCTCTAAGCTACATCAATCACCAGCTGAGAGCTATATCAGCTTGGGGAAATAGATGGCAAGTAACATTTGCACCTGAGAAAACGCAAATGATGATCGTCTCTAGGCACCATGATGGTAATGCTGGTGCAGTAGTAAGGATGAATGGGACGATGTTGGCACCTGGAGAAGAAGTTGATATCCTTGGGGTGAAATTTGACTCCAAACTAACCATGAAGAACCATGTTGTAAATCTTGCAAACAAGGCAGCCAGGAAGCTTACAGCACTTCGCCGTATCTCGCATCTGCTTGACAGTAGGGGTTGCAAGATCCTGTACGAGGCACAAGTACGCTCACACCTTGAGTATGCTCCACTTTCTTGGTTTGCCTGCCCCCCCTCTCATCTGCGACTGCTTGACAGAGTAGAGAACAGAGCAAGACGTCTCATCTCTCGCCTGGACCCATCCTGGATAGATCTGTCATTTCAGCAGAGCCTTCAACATAGGAGGGATGTGGGTGGCCTTACTGTTATGTACAAGGCCAATATTGTCAAAATACCACACTTGGATCCACTTCGAGGACAGCGTGAAACAAGCTTTTATGCCACAAGACGGGCAGAAAGCAGCAACTTCACTCTGGCTGTACCCTTCTCCAGAACGTCACTCCATCTGAGATCATACATACCCAGGATGACTCGAGTATGGAACACATTCGTACAGCATAATGATATCAACGAGATAAAGTCAGTTGATCAAATGAAAATGCTGGCCCATAGATGGCTCCAACTTCATCCTGTCCCGTACTACTTGTATGTCTCATAACAATAAAAATGCTTTCAAATGAGCTGATGTAGGTAACAGCTCTTAGCTTGCCAATAAAGTTAGGAATCCTTAACCTGTAATATAGCTGTCAATAAAGCTAGGGATCCTTAACCTTGTCAAACCCTGTGTAAAAAAAAAAAAAAAAAAAAAAAAAAAAAAAAAAAAAAAAAAAAAAAAAAAAAAAAAAATAGGCCTAGTGTGGGTGTAGGTGGTATTACCACATCCCAATACCAAAATTCAACAAGCGTAAGTGTGACCCAAGCCAGGGAGATAAGAGATAAGGATGGTTGAGTTAGTGAATCCTGTGTATAGTGCATACAGTGGTAGATGAGTTAGTGAATATAGTGTATAGGGAATACAGTGAAGAAGAAACAGTAGAGGAATCAACACGGGAAGGATCTTACAGCGCATGAGAGGAGCAGATGTCGGACTGCCAGACGTAACTTATAAAGCCTTTTTTGTGGTTGCAGTGTGGGAACTGAGCCTGGCCCTGGATCACTGATAGCTTAGGGTTATAAACCCTGCTCTGAAGAACTGAATGTCATACTTAGGGCATTAAACACTTAACAAAGGAGTAGAATTAGGGAGAGGATAAATATGGGGACCACAGGCACTGTAGTGTGCACGCAGACACTGGTCAGAAAACTAACACTAATATGGTTTATTTAGTAAGCAAGTAAGTATAGCTTCAGGTCTATACGAGTAGGTGCATAGGCATAGTGCACAGCAGCATGCGTGTGGAGAACCTAGGATAGCCCAAAAAGTCTGACGCATGACCTATTTTATTTAAATCAAGGTAGAGAGGTTAGAAGGCTGGCGACAGCCAGCAGACTCGCGAAAACTGACTGCGCATAACCCTTAACTGCGTCCTTCTCTCTCCCACCCCTCCTTATTTCTCTCTATCTCTCTTTCCCTCTCTCTCTCACCCCTCCCTCTCGTTTCTTTCTCTCTACCCCATAGCCTTTTCCTCCATCCTCCTCTCTCTCTCTCCGATAGCCTTTACCCCCACCCTCCTCTCTCCTCTCCCTCTCGTTTCTCTCTTTCTCTCCCATAGCCTTTTTCTCCCACCCTCCTCTCTCTCCCTCTCCCTCTCCCTCTCCCATAGACTTTCCCCCACCCTCCTCTCTCTCTCTCTCTCTCTTTTATTTTTTTTAACATAGGGTTTGACAAGGTTAGGTTAAGGATCCCTAGCTTCATTGACAAACTATTTACAGGTTAAGGATTCCTAACTTTATTGACAAGTTAGGAGCTGTTACCTACATCTCTCTTTCCCTGTCTCCTTCATTCTATCTTTCTCTCTCCCCTTCCCTCTCATTAATCTCTCTCTCTCTCTCTCTCTCTCTCTCTCTCTCTCTCTCTCTCTCTCTCTCTCTCTCTCTCTCTCTCTCTCTCTCTCTCTCTCTCTCTCTCTCTCTCTACCCTTTCTCTCTGCCCCTCTCATTTCTCTCTCTCTCTCTCTCTCTCTCTCTCTCTCTCTCTCTCTCTCTCTCTCTCTCTCTCTCTCTCTCTCTCTCTCTCTCTCTCTATCCCCTAGCAGAGAACCTGAGATCGGGTGGATAAACCCGGGAGGGAAGAACCTGAGAGGAAAGACTGGGAGTTAGAGCTCAAAAAAGGGAGGAAGAGTGGGGAAGTAAGATAGAAGAGCTTGGAAAGATAATGGAGGAGAGGATAGCTGAAGAGAGCAGGAAGTGAGGGCTACAAGTTTTAGCAGCAGAAGCTAGGATACAGTGTTTAGAAGAGAAACTAAAAACCCTGAAAGAGATTAGAGAGACAAATGACAGTACAGATACGGCATCAGGAACCTCTATGTCAGTCACAGACAAGGGGACAATAGGAAGAAAAGGAAATATGCCATATGCGAAGGCCCTATCAGTCACACGTGGGACCAAGGAAAAGACGAGGAGTACACTAAGATGAAATGACTGGTCTGAAGACAACGAAGGTATGTTATATGCAGAGACTAAAAGTCAACTGCTGTAGCAAGGAAGAGATGATCATGAAAGACAGTTTACTAAGCATATAGCCTTCAGCAAGGAGAGGGATTGAAGGCAGGAACGTATCAATTGAAGGAACCAAAACACCTCAGAGGATGCAAAGAGAGATACAGTGGGAGGAGGAAAGAGAGAGGTCAGTTTTTGTATATGGGCTCCATGAAGCTGAAGGGGAAACCTACGATTAAAGAAAACACGAGGAGGAAAAAGCGATTGAAGGTATCATGAAAACAATAGGCGAGGGCGATATGACCCAGGTAACAAATTTTCAGAGAACTGGGTGGTTTGCGAGTGAAAGGAAACGGCCTGTCAAAGTGATTTTCAAGGAAGAATCAGCTCGAACCAGGATCCTGCAACAGAAAGCACGACTGAGGGACAAGCCAAAGTACCGGAGAGTAGACCTCAATCGCAACAGAACACAAGAAGAAAGGAAGATACTGAAAGAGAGGGTACAAAGATGCGAGGAGGAACGAGAGGCAGTGATAAAGATGAGCAGGACCCAGACTCAGGAGGAAGGGCAAACACACCCTGCAGAAATTCCCTCAGAAGGACTCCAACCGCGACAACCCCAACACAACTGAACAATCTAAACCAAAACCCACACATTGTTCCCTCTGCCCCCAACCCCCACATCACAAACCTCACACCTACAGCAGTCCCCTATGGGCACTCTGACCCCACCGACCTCATCACAAACCCCGCCCACACCACAACACGAACGCAGATGGAATAACAAATAAATGTGAGGAGTGGCACGAAAGAATCAATTAGAAATCCCCAGACATCATAACAGTCACAGAAACGAAACCCACTGAGACAATAACAAATGCAATCTTCTCACTGGGAAAGATAAAAAGAGGGAGAGGAGGGGTTGTGCTGCTCATAAAAACCGATGGGGATTTGAGGTAATGGAAGGCATGGACGAGATTAAAGAAAGGGACTACATATTAGGTACAATTCAGTCTCGGAAACATAAAGTAGTTATTGGAGTGATGTATAACCCATCCCATCATAGAACTGCAGGAGGCCAAGAGAGGTGTACAAAGAAAACAAGAGAGCGATGGTGGCCACACTGGCGGAGGTGGCAAGAAGAGCTCACTCGAGCAGAGCAAAGTTACTGCTTATGGGCGATTTCATCTACAGGGAGGTCGATTGGGAAAACCTGGAGCCACATAGGGGTCCCGAAACATTGAGTGCCATAATAATGGATGTGGTACTGGAAAACATCATGCATCAACATGTCAGGGACACTACCAGAGAGAGATGGAAGGATGAACCAGCAAGACTGGACCTTGTGTTCAACCTGAGCAGTTCAGACATTGAGGACATTACTTACGAGAGGCCCCTTGGAGCAAGTGATCACATGGCTCTGAGTTTTGAATATATAGTAGAGTTACAAGTGGAGGGGGTAACAGGAATTGAATGGGAGAAGCCAAACTATAAAAGGGGGAACTACACAGGCATGAGGAACTTCCTACAGGAGGTTCAGTGGGACAGAGAACTGGTAGGAAAGTCAGTAAACGAGATGATGGAATATGTAACAACAAAATGCAAAGAGAGAGAGGAAATGTTTGCTCCCAAGGGCAATAGAAATAGTTGGAAGAACAAAGCGAGTCCTTGGTTTACCCGAAGGTGTAGGAAGGCAAAAACTAAGTGCAACAAAGAACGGAAAAGATACAGGAGGCATAGGACCCTGAAAAATAAAGAGATTAGTCGAAGAGCCAGAAACGAGTATGCACAGGTAAGAAGGGAGGCCCAGCGACAGTACGAAAACGACATAGCATCGAAAGCCAAGCCTGACCCGAAACTGCTGTATAACCACGTTAGGAAGCAGACAAAAGTCAAAGACCAGGTGATCAGGCTGAGGAAAGAAGGTGAGAAACTCACAAGAAAAGATCAAGAGGTATGTGATGAACTCAACATGAGATTTAAGGAAGTATTTATAGTGGAGACAGGAAGGCCTCTGGGAGGACAGAACAGAGGGGGACACAAGCAAGGAATATACCAACAAGTGTTGGATGACATACATGCAACTGAGGAGGAGGTGAAGAAGCTGCTAACGGACATTGATACCTCAAAAGCAATAGGGCCGAACAACATCTCCCCATAGGTCCTTAGAGAGGGAGCAGAAATGATGTGTGTGCCACTAACCACAATCTTCAATACATCCCTTGAAACTGAGCAACTACCTGAGGTATGGAAGACGGCAAATGTAGTTCCCATTTTTAAAAAAGGACACAGAAAAAAGGCACTAAACTATAGACCAGTGTCACTGACATGTATAGTATGCAAAGTCATGCAGAAGATTATCAGGAGGAGAATAGTGGAGCACTTGTAACGGAACAAGAGTATAAACGCCAACCAACACGGATTTATTGAATGCTAATCCAGTGTCACAAACCTTCTGGAGCTTTATGATAAGGTAACAGAAGTAAGACATACGAGAGAAGGGTCGGTTGATTGCATTTTCTTGGACTGCAAGAAGGAGTCTGACACAGTTCCAAAAAAGAGATTAGTGCAGAAGCTAGAGGATCAGGAGCATATAACAGGAAGTGCACTGCAATGGATCAGAGAATACCTTACAGGGAGGCAACAACGAGCCATGGTACGTGATGAGGTATCACAGTGGGCACCTGTGACGTGCGGGATCCCACAGGGGTCGGTCCAAGGACCAGTGCTATTTTTGGTATGTGTGAATGACATGATGGAAGGGATAGACTCAGAAGTGTCCCTGTTCGCAAATGATGTGAAGGTAATGAGGAGAATTAAATCAGATGGGGATCAGGCAGGACTTCAAAGAGACCTGGACAGGCTGAACACCTGGTCCAGCAACTGGCTTCTCGATTTGAACCCCGCCAAATGCAAAGTCATGAAGACTGGGGAAGGGCAAGGAAGACTGCAGACAGAATATAGGGTAGGTGGACAAAGACTGCAAACCTCACTCAAGGGGAAAGATCTAGGGATGACCATAACATCGAGCACGTCTCCGGAGGCACACATCAACCAGATAACTGCTGTAGCATATGGGTGCCTGGCAAAGTGAAAATAGCATTCCGATACCTTAGTAAGGAATCGTTCAAGACACTGTACACTGTGTACGTCAGGCCCATACTGGAGTATGCAGCACCAGTTTGGAATCCACACCTGGTCAAGCACGTCAAGAAATTAGAGAAAGTACAAAGGTTTGCAACAAGATTAGTTCTGGAGCTCAGGGGAATGTCCTACGAAGAAAGGTTGAGGGAAATCGGCCTGACGACACTGGAGGACTGGAGGTTCTGGGAAGACATGATAACGACATACAAAATACTGCATGGAATAGATAAGGTAGACAGAGACAGGATGTTCAAGAGAGGGAACACAGAAACATGGGGTCACAATTGGAAGCTGAAGACTCAGACGAGTCACAGGGATGTTAGGAAGTATTTCTTCAGTCATAAATTCGTCAGGAAGTGGAATAGCCTAGCAAGTGACGTAGTGGAGACAAGAACCATATATAGCTTTAAGACGAGGAATGACAAAGCTCAGGGAGCAGAATAGGAGAGGACCTAGTAGCAATCAGTGAGGAGACGGGGCCAGGAGCTGAGTCTCCACCCCTACAACCACAATTAGGTGAGTACACACACACACACTCACACACACACACACACACACACACACACACACACACACACACACACACACCGTCAGTCACACACACACAGTCAGTCAGCAGACGTGGGTGCACAAGGCTCCGAGAACTTTAGTATTTTTTAAGGCGTGCAGTAACTGCTAGCAGTAATCAGTGGTAGTGACAACGTCAGTTAACAATCCTATGAGTGATAACCAGAGTTTTTATTTAAAAAAAAGTCGAGAGGAAGCCTGAAATCATTAATATTTCAAAGTGTCAAACCGTTAGTGGCTAGTAGACTTCTGTTGCTACACAGATTCAAATATACAAAGATTCAAGTGAGTGTGGAAGCCGGTGTTCAAGAATTTCGAGAGATTGGATAACAAGTGAAATGTGGGGCACCATACAGTGAGAGTGAAAAAGTTAATAAGCAAAAGGAGAAAGGAAAAATATAATATATAACAAAGGAAGGTGGCAGTAGGCCTGCTGAAGCAGTGACGTCACAACAGTTGTGTGACATTATACATATAAAGTGTAACACCGAATGTGAAGTGTATTCTAATATAAGTGAAGTGTATTCTATCATAAGTGAAATCACTTGAGGGACGCGGGATGTATGAGCATATACGGTTATAAAGATCATGGGTGAAGAATTTTCAAAATAGTGATAGAAGGCGTATGTACGACGACTACGTCATCAGCATCTGGCAACTTGTCATCGCATCACTGCCAGCGCAAGTATCACTCACCTGTTGGGGTTGTTGTGGGGTTCTGAATCCTGGCCTTGCCTCACTGTTAGATACTGGTCACTCACTCCTGCAAGCTATTACCAGAATTAGAGCAGATTTCATACCTTCTTGTTAACTGGCTTGAAATCCCTCCCTCTCTTTCTCTCTCTTTCTCTCTCAATACCTATCTCTCTACCTCTCTTTACCCATCTCTCTCTACCTATCTCTCAGTACCTGTTTCTCTACCTCTACCTATCTCTCTCACTACCTCTATCTATACCTCTCTCTATTTATACCTCTCTCTACCTATACCTCTCTCTATCTATACCTCTCTCTACCTATACCTCTCTCTACCTATACCTCGCTACCTATACCTCTCTCTACCTATCTCTCTCTACCTATATCTCTCTACCTATCTCTCTCTCTACCTATCTCTCCCTTTGCCTATCTCTGTTCCCTCTCCCAACTCTCCGTTCTCCCTTATAACATCTCTCCCCTCTAACACCTTCCCCCTCTAACGTCTCTCCCCCTCTAACATCTCTCCCCCTCTCACTATCTCTCCCCTCTCCCATTTCCCATCTCTCTCTCTCCCCTCTTATCTCCCCCTATCCTCTCTCTCCCCTCTCTCTCTTCCATCTCCCCTCTCTCCCCCCTTCTCCCCTGTCTCTCCCCTCTCTCTTCCCTGTCTCTCCCCCTCTCTCTCCCCTCTCTTTGCCCCTCTCTCCCCTCTCCTCTCTCTCTCTCTCTCTCTCTCTCTCTCTCTCTCCTCCCTTTTCCCTTCTCACTCTCCCCCTCTCTCCTCCCTTTTCCATTCTCACTTTCTCCCTTCTACCTCTTCTTTCTCTTTCTCTCTTCTACCTTTCCCTTCCCTCTCTTTCTCTCTCTCTCTCTTTCTCTAAAAAAAAAATATGGTGGGGACTCGCAGGAACCAGGGATCAAATGAGAATGGTTCTGGTAGGGAGGAGTGGATGGAGGAGCAGTGGAAAAGGATGGAACAAGAATGGGAGAGAAAATTAGGAGAGCTTTCTGAAAAAATGGAGACAGAGCTTTCTGCAAAATTAGAAGAGAGGTTGGAGAAGGAGAAGAAGAACTGGGAGGCACAAGCCGAAACTGCAATAACCAGGGTAAAGGTCCTAGAAGATGAGGTAAACAGGCTGAAGCAAGTTACATGGGCATTGACCAGAGAAGACACAGCATATGAAGCTGAGAGGCCGAACAGGAAGGAGGGAGATATGAATTATGCTAAGGCCACAACGTGCCAAGAAGGGCCAAGGAGTGAACGGGGAGAGCAGCTTGGTGCAGGAAGAGAGGGGGTTAGGTCAAATGCAAAGGCACAACAATGCTACCAAGAGTCACTGGAAAAAACAAGGGAGAAAATGACCATGTACAGACAGGAACCAGAGTCACAGAGGGAGAGGCAATGGGAGGAGGAAAGGGCAAAATCAGTGTTTATCCACGGGTTTCAGGAGAGAGAGGAAAGGACACACACTGAAAGACAGCAGGCAGAAAGAAAGGAGATTGAGGACATCATCAAGGAAATAGGTGAAGAAGACATGGACGAGATTGTAAATTTTCAGAGAATAGGGGGGTACTCCAATGGGAGAAAACGACCGATCAAGCTGATTCTCAGGACAGAAACAGTACGGAACAGGATCCTCCAAGAGAAACCACGGTTGAAATACTCGGAAAAGTACATGAGGGTGTTCTTAGACAGAGACAGAACACAAACAAAACGACAGCAGCTGAGGGAGAAGACAAAAGAGCGAAAGGAGCTACGAAAGGAGACAAGGTTAGAACCAGCAGAGGTCAATCAGAGCAGAACAGAGCAGCAAGTGCAAGCACACACAGAACTATCCTCAGAACACCATCCCAACACAAACTACAATCTACACTCACAGCTTCCACCCAACACCCAGCTATAGAATCCCACAGTAAGCTACCAGGTCTCCCACCCTTACAGGCCCCCCAAACCACAGTGTTGGAAAGGAAACTGAAGGTATAAGAACATAAGAACATAAGAAAGGAGGAACACTGCAGGAGGCCTGTTGGCCCATACTAGGCAGATCCTTTACAATTCATCCCACTAACAAAACATTTGCCCAACCCAATTTTCAATGCCACCCAAGAAATATGCTCTGATGTGAAAGTCCCACTCAAATCCAACCCCTCCCACTCATGTACTTATCCAACCTAAATTTGAAACTACCCAAAGTCCCAGCCTCAATAACCCAACTAGGTAGACTGTTCCACTCATTTACTACCCTATTTCCAAACCAATACTTTCCTATGTCCTTTCTAAATCTAAACTTATCTAATTTAAATCCATTACTGCGGGTTCTCTCTTGGAGAGACATCCTCAAGACCTTATTAATATCCCCTTTATTAATACCTATCTTCCACTTATACACTTCGATCAGTATCGTAGGGGTTCTTAAATGGAGATATCAAGGGTTGAAGGTAGACACACTTGTTGGATGGTAACATATATTGTCAGACTGAGCTGATGAGGAATGGAGCCCAGCCTTGCCGTGTTCTTGTCTGGATGGTCTGCCGCCGAGTGAGAGGGAGGCAGAGGTACGAGCCTACACATGCGCATCCTGTGACGTCACACAAAGTCACAGGCCTACAAGGGATCTCCTGTCTAAAGCACATGGATGATACTAATATGCCATGCTATATAACACAGGGATCAGCAACTATGCTGACAGCTCTGTCATGTTACGTATGTCGTCTCGACATACACTACTATCTACAGGCTGAACAGGCAGGCGGTTCTGGGCTGATTCTATACAATAACAAATTCATATATAACTTAGAACTAATGGATGGTATCATAATAGATGTTACAACATGAGTTTTATGTAATAGGTATTAACGTAATCACTTTTAACGTAATGCATTACAAACTATAAGAACAAATCATTATGCAATATGGATGGAATTGATCGATCGATCTGTATTCATGCACTCTACAGATTCTGAGGAAGAATAAATATATATATATATATATATATATATACAAGGTGAAATTAACAGCAAAGGCATCTGGTGCGCACTCGGATCATTACTGTCAAATTCTCAGAATACGAAGGGAACGTGAATACGAATTTTTTTTTTTTTTTTTTTTTTTTTTTTTTAACTGATCAGTTAATAACAGACAGTTGACAATTTACTTCATCTCGGACATCTAGTTATACAGACTATGTACATTTAAACTCAATTCTGCGAGGGTGAGGTTTACATATGCAGAATGGTTATCATCTCTGGGAGGATCGAATTCCTATGCAATGGCTAACACATGCCTTGACTGAGGGAGATCTGAACAAGTATCTACAAAAGATACTTGTGGGTTTCTCATTACTTGTCGAGTATGCAAGGAGTAACGACATTCAGGTTGGTTATCTGACTGAGTATCTGAGGTAGAGGGTACAGAGTCAAGAGGGTTTTCAGCATCTGTCATATTAGTCTGGGTAGCAATATCATCAACATCGCATACTAATTTCATATGATCTAAATGCGATTCTTTGTATTTGCCAGTACTAATTTCTCTAACCTTATACTTATTACCTGAGATATTTTCTACTACTTGATAAGGGATGACAAACTTTTGATCGAGCTTAGGCATTTCGGATGTTTTGTTGAAATTTGTCAGCATTACTCTTGAACCTACTTTGACTTTTGACGGCTTAGCACGGCTATTAGTTACTCTAGTAAATTCTACTGTTGATTTATGAAGTGTTTCACGGATTCTTCTAAAAACACACTGAGCCATGCTGGTACGAGTTGCTACGAAATCATCAGGGTTGTAATTAGGTTTCGGAGTGGAATATAACAACTCATAGGGTAAACGCTTGTCTACACCGTACAATGCATAATGTGGAGTATCACCTATGGAAGCATTGTAAGCAGAATTTATGGCACATTGAACATCTGGTATGACTTCATCCCAAGTTTCACTATTGGAGTTGATAGTGGCTCTCAGGACATCAAGTACTTTTTTATTGGTTCTTTCGGCTAACCCATTGCTTGGAGGATGATGAGGAACAATGGTGGATTTAGAGATCTTGTATAAAGTACACAAATTTTCAAGAATCTCATTACAGAATTCACCTCCATTATCTGTTACTAAGGACTTAGGGGTGGTATGCCTGCAGATAATGCGTTCTTTAAACGCTTTAGCTACTGTCTCTGCAGTCTTATCTGCAATAGGAACTAACTCACAATATCTGGTGAAATGGTCTACCATAACACACAGATGTTTGTTGCCTTGGAGGGAACATTTAAAATTGGTTAACAAATCAAGGGCAACTCTTTCCCATGGTTTGCTAGTGGTTGGGTACACTTGGATTGGATTAGGACCATTGACATTTCCTTTATGTTGCATACAGACACTACATTTCTTAACATACTCGGAAATGTCAGTTGCCATACGTGGCCAAAAGTATTTCATTCTGGCTTGTTTCACAGAACGATCCATACAAGGGTGTGCAACACCTGGTGCATCATGAACTAGCTGTACAGCTACGTTCACTAGTGATTGTGGAATTACTAACTGGTAAACTCTTCTACTTGGAGTACCCAACTCGGCTGTTCGATACAGTAATTCTTGGCTCATTACAAAGTCACTAATGGGTGCTGGTGGCTTCACAGTAAGAATAAGATCTTCCTGGAGCAGGAATCGAATCACACCAGACCACATGGGATCTGTTCGTTGAGCATTCTTGACATCCTCGACAGTAAATGGAGGATCTGCAGTAACTACACTAACGTGTCGCGATAAAGCATCTGCTACTACATTCGACTTGCCAGGTAAATGTTCAAAAGTGGGATTGAACTCTTGGATAGTCAAGGTCCATCTGGCTAACCTTCCAGTAGGCTGTTTGTTCTGGAATAAAGGTATCAGTGGTGCATGGTCTGTCTGCACGGAAGTGCTTTAAAGACCATACTATTGCTAAAGCTTTTTGCTCAGTTACTGTATAATTACGTTCAGCCTTCGTAAGGACTCGGCTAGCAAATGCAACTGCGTTGTACTTGCCATCGGTCTTCTGAGCTAGTACGGCACCTATGCCAATTGAACTAGCATCAGTTGTCAGATAGAAGGGCTTATAAAATTCTGGGAATTTCAAAATTGGAGCAGATGTTAACTTTTCTTTTAGAGTTTGGAATGCTCTTTCTTGACGGAAGGTCCAAACAAAAGGAGCATCTTTCTTAAGCAATTCAGTTAGCAGAGCCGCTATGGAAGAAAAATTGGCAATGAAAGATCTATAAAAACCTGCTATGCCCACAAAGGATCTTATGGCATCAGCAGTTTTGGGAGTTGGAAAATTTAGTACTGCAGTTACTTTACTTTGATCAGTCGTAACCCCTCTAGGAGTGACTACGTGACCAAGAAACTTAATTTCTGATCTGAAAAATTGACATTTGGACAGTTTGATCGTTAAATTTGCTTCTTCAAGCTTGCCAAGTACTATATCAAGTCTTTTCAGGTGTGTGTCCACGTCTTCGGACATGACGATTACGTCGTCTAAGTACACCATAAGTGCTTTACCTATAAGATCTCTAAAGATGTTGGTCATGAGTCTAGAGAACGTGATAGGAGACGGTCGTAATCCAAACGCCATCCGTAGGAAGTGATAATGACCTGTGGGAGTGGAGAATGCAGTTAACTCTTGGCTGTCCTCGTGAAGAGGGACTTGCCAAAACCATTGTAACAAGTCCAGGGTCGAGAAGACTTTGTTATCTCCGATATTGCGTAAAAGGTCACCTAGTACAGTAAGTGGGAAACAATCTGGAATGGTTTTCGCATTTAACTTCCTAAAGCCAATCAACGGGCGCCAAGTGCCGTCCTTCTTAGGCACTAGGATCAAGGGCGCATTCCAGGGTGAATTGCTAGGTGCAATAACTCCATCATTGAGCATTTGATTGATCAGTTCCTCTGTGACAGCAACTTGGGAATGAGGCATTCTGTACGCAGGTATATAAATAGGTCTGGTACCAGGTTCAAGTGGAATACGATGGGACAATAAGTTCGTTATACCCATCTTCTCACCTGGTAAGGCAATGGCTGTACGACGTTTGTTCAACAGCGTCAACAAGCGCTGGACTTCGTCTGGGAAATCAGTGGGAGCTAAGTTTTTCTCCTCAACTGGTGGGATAGATTGATCCAGCGGAGTGGATGAGGTCTCCACTGTTGAAATAGCACTGACCCACTGGTCAGGTGGCACGTCATCCTGTACTTGAACAGGGTAAGGATAGTGAACTAGGACAACGAGGTTGGTATTTGCTCTGAGACGAACACTGTGACCCAAAGTGTTAGCAAGGAGTAAATGGATCTTACTGTCTCTTACAATGTGTAAGGAAGGTTCAACAAATAAACCTTTGACTTTGCAGGAATCACTGTCAACTAGGACGTTATCACCATCTGGAACATTAGGAACAACAACAGACACTCTAGTGAGAGCACTAGCCGCAACAGAAACGTCTTTCTGCAGACGGCATGTGACATCAACAAGAGATGGCATTACTAGTTTCAAGTAATCGTTTTCCGACAAGGCGTCCCCTTTGGAGAAACTACTACTTGGACTAGCAGACATTGCAGGGATAGGCAGAGCACTCAAAGCAGTCTGAGCGTCCTCGGACACTTGAGGCAATACACTGTCTTGCATATCTGAAGGTGTAGGTGGAACACAGATGGGAGTGACAGAGTTATCAGTGCCCGACCGCTTGGGTACGCTATTGGAGAATGCATTGGCTTGTAAGCACTTAATGCATACATCATACTCTGCAGCAGTATGACAGATTTCTGATCCAAGCTGGTAACCCCAGAATGGAACGATCAAGTCGTCAATTTGGGCATGCCACCTGTACGGGTCGAGCATAATGCGTAAGTCTCGCATGGAAGCAAATCCCAGTAGAAGGTCACCAGGGAAAGTAATCTGGTCGACAACAAGAAAAGCAGCAGTAAAGTCTCTTCCTTGGATAGTAAAGGTGAGCAAAGTCTGACCTCGGACTCGCAGAAGAGAACCAGCTACTCCACTAAGGGAGGTTACAGTAGTTGGTTCAACGAGGAGGACACGTCGTAACTGCTTCTCTTTAAACAAGCTAGACCTAATGATATTAACTTGCGCACCAGAGTCCATGAACACATGAACGGGCGCATTATGGACAGAAGCTTGTACTAATGGACCAATCGTTTCGTTAGGAGTTATATGCAAACAGAGAGGTGGTTTGTCATCGGAGAAGGCATTTTCTACTTCATCCCCAAATTCCTCTACGTCAGAGACGTGTGAAGCAGCATCAACAGCAGGGCTGTCAATCTCAAGGCTGGCTAAGGCTTCATAGGAATTCTGGACTGGGATGGTGTACTCGTTATCACCTACTACTGTCACGACTGGACGAGTAGACTTGGGCGCTCGGATTCCCCCGAATTGGAAGAATGAGCCTGGTTCTGGTTAGTTTGTGAACCACGACGTCTGTTTCCTCTCCTGGCTCTGCGGTTGGAACGGCCACGGAACGATCTAGAGTACTGCATGTTGTAGAGAGCACTGCACTCAGAAGTGTCATGTCCATGAATTCTATGATAAGTACAGTAGGGAAGATCTGACTGGTACTCATCATCAGTACGACGCTTCTTAGGGTGACTGTCATGACAATTAATAGCAATATAGCCACGGTAACCACAATTGTAGCAAACTCTATGACTGTGGGTACTGTACGTACTACGGGTGCTACAGGAATGATGGCTCTTAACACTTGCTTTGGATGATGGGCGCGAGTGATTGTGGTTGGGAGTTTTGGTAGTAGCACAAACTAGAGGAGGTACAGGATTGGACAAGGTGTTTGGTATAGACTTACGATAAGGGAAGGTTCCCTCGGGACACAAATTTCGTACATGGATTAGAGCTGCAAGCGGTCCCATAGTAGCATCTAGCGGACTTGAATTGTACACATACCTAGATGTCGGTGGCATTAGTTGTTTAATAACTCCAAATGCAGCTAATTTGGCAAACCCATCAAGGGCTGGTTTATCGTTATCTTTAAGGTACTTTGAATTTTAACCTGCTTTAACGAATGAGGACATTAGGTTATTAAGACGAAGAGCAAACTCATCTAATGACTCTTCTGGTCTCGGAGCTGTGCAAACTAATTCTTTGAGAACAACGAACAGATCGGCTTCTCGCACCGGTTCAAGATAATTGCGAATTAACTGTTCATAATCTTGCCACCTGGTTAGATCTTGGAAGTCCTTCATACGAATTAATTTAAATACATTTGAGGCTGCTGGAGAACGGGCTAGACTCTCCTTTCCGATACTGATCAAACAACTCTCAGATGGGAGACCATCAACTGAAGCATTAGCTCTGGCTCTATCTGCGGTAAACCAACCTTCAAGGTTGTCTGGGTCACCATTGAACACTGGCATAGCATCATACGGATCACGACTGAAATTACGCAGTCTAGAAGTCTGAGTATGTCTATCGTTTGATAAGGAGTTACTCGAATTTTGAGCTGACGAATTAATGGTTTTACTAGCAGCATGTGCTGAGGCATCGCTTGAGAAAACTTGAGACATATTTGCAAAAAGTAAAAAAAGAATTTAGAGAACAAAAGAAAATGTGGCTGATAACCCACAACACAGTGAACTTAAATGGGGAAAAAAAATGCTTAACGATTCTGCATAAGTAATTAAAAATTGACAGGTCACACAGTAAGCAAAGAACTCACAGAAGAAAAATATTCAACTGAAATGAACAACACTTTGAAAATCAAGAGAACTTATACTTTACTCAATTTAATTTGCTCAACTTTTACTTTAAATTGAATGAATGGCACAGTGAGTTGTCTTTACTTTCAATGCAACAGGGAAATACACAATAAAATGATAAAATGGACTCAATAAAGCTTGTGCAAAAATGAAACAGAGGCACAATTCACTGAAATAAAATAAAATGCCACAGACAGAATAAAATATTATGCACAGAACAGAGCATATGAAACTGCACTGAAATAAACTGTAGCAATATTGCAAATAATTGCTAATAAAAAAAAAACACTGCTTAGAATCTCTGCAAGAAAAACTTTAGTGGCAACACAATATTTGCACAAGAATTATTGCAAAATGAATCAATGTGCAATAAAAAATTTATTACACACACAAGAAAAGAAATATATCAAGGAATAAACACTTTAACTCTTAACTGCAATCAAGCAACACTTAAGCAAAAGAACAATTTACTCTAAAAGAAGAACTTAAAAATTGCACTAAGAGTGAATTCGTTCAATGAAACATGAAAAATAATAGGTGCTAAACACATAACAAAAAAAGTTTGAACACTTACAGTGATGCAGAACACAACACATCAACAAACACAATACTAGAATTTTCTTGCAATGAAACTTGATGTGTGAAAAATTTTTGTAAAAATGATTTCTTGCTTGCACAAAATAATGGCACTATTGTCTGTGGAAATAAGACAAATTAGACACTGGCTAAATGAAAGAATATGAACACAAGAATGTTCAACACACAGGGAACAAAACAAGAATACACAAATACTGGGAAGAAAAAAAATTATAACAGACAACACTGAGTTGTGATGCAGAATATGAGGTGAAAAATTTACTGAAATACTTCACTGGAATACTGAGAACACAAGGTGATTCTGAAGTGTAACACAAGTTCTATACTGCTCATATGTTGCACACACAACAAAGGAAAAACACTAAGGTACTTACTTCAAGTGTATAAAAAGACACACAACACAACAGACATAAGATAATGCACGAAAATTAACACTGAATAAAGGAGATTAAAAGAAATTAATGCAATCAGTACATGATAAACACTGAGTCTGATCAAGAGTCACTGAATGTCACTAAGAGAAAAATCACTGGAACACAAAAGAAATGTCTCAACACTCGCAAATGTCTCTATGAAAAAAAAAATATTATCGCTGTAACGACTTGGTGAAGAATGAGGTTGATGGTAGTGGAGAGTAGAGGATTGTTTATGTGGTCTTGCTGCTGTCCTCTGCACATGTGATCGTAGAATTGCACTTACATCGACGAGAGACACACACAGGAGGCTTTTAACGGTGGCACAAAACACACTCTAGCTCTTGACCCCCTATGTGGTCCTTAAAATATGGTGCTATAACCCTTAGTAGTTTACCAAACACTGAAGAAGTTAGGTGAGTGGGTAATGGCTGAGTGAGGCATCTGAGGCCGCGTGGTGAGTGTAGTTGGGTTTGTGGGTATAACAGGGCTAAGACCGGCAATGGTGCGACACACGTGGTCGTGGGTGGCTGGGCTTATGGGTTGAATGGCGTAAGCCCCACTGAGGACAGCCACACTGCTGCGAAGATAATTTAAGCCGACTGGCTTAAAAAAAACCCACAAAATACCACAACACCACAAGGATGAAAAAGAACACTCAGAATTGCTTGGAGCTTGAATCACAAGCGATGAAGACTACTCACGTGGCTTGCTTGAGTACTGGGGTAAGACACCTGGGTTAGTTGCTAGCTGGCTTATCTTAACCCTTCACACAGAATGGCTTGACAACCTCACACGATGAGCACAGCAGGGGTGGAAAGCTGGCATGGCAGGCAAAAGAACTGGATGGGGTAGACTAGGCTCGACTGGGCTTCCTCACCACAGACTGGAAGCTGGTTTATTTTGCAAACTCGGGTCAACCCCTCGGGAGTGATGCAAATAAGCAGATACACTAATACAAAGAGACTGACCAGTGAATAATGTAGAAGCTGGTAGGAGCTTGGGCGGGAGAACTGGCTTGAGGTAGCAGGCTGGCGTTAACCTCGGTAGGCCTACTGGTGACACGAAATGGCCGTGTTGCTGGTCGAAATTTATCTCCAGAAATCGCTGTAATCGTCAGAATTACAGGCCCTCTGATGCCACCATTTATCGTAGGGGTTCTTAAATGGAGATATCGAGGGTTGAAGGTAGACACACTTGTTGGATGGTAACATATATTGTCAGACTGAGCTGATGAGGAATGGAGCCCAGCCTTGCCGTGTTCTTGTCTGCCGCCGAGTGAGAGGGAGGCAGAAGTACGAGCCTACACATGCGCATCCCGTGACGTCACACAAAGTCACAGGCCTGCAAGGGATCTCCTATCTAAACACATGGATGATACTAATATGCTATGCTATATAACACAGGGATCAGCAACTATGCTGACATCAGGTCTCCCCTCATTCTTCGTCTAACAAGTGAATGTAACTTAAGAGTCTTCAATCTTTCTTCATAAGGAAGATTTCTAATGCTATGTATTAATTTAGTCATCCTACGCTGAATGTTTTCTAACGAGTTTATGTACATTCTGTAATATGGAGACCAGAACTGAGCTGCATAATCTAGGTGAGGCCTTACTAATGATGTATAAAGTTGCAGTATGACCTCTGGACTTCTGTTGCTTACACTTCTTGATATAAATCCCAGTAATCTATTTGCCTTATTACGTACGCTTAGGCATTGCTGTCTTGGTTTAAGGTTGCTGCTCACCATAACCCCCAAGTCCTTTTTGCAATCTGTATGGCTAAGTTCTACATCATTTAACTTATAAGTACTAGGGTTATGGGCACTCCCAAGCTTCAGAACCTTGCATTTATCTACATTGAACTGCATCTGCCACTTTTCTGACCAAGAATAGAGTTTGTTTAAATCCTCCTGCAGTTCCATAACATCTATGTTTGAATCAATTATCCTACCTATCTTTGTGTCATCGGCGAATTTGCTCATATCACAAGTAATTCCCTTATCAAGGTCATTGATATATATTATAAACAACAACGGGCCCAAGACTGATCCCTGTGGAAGGCCACTTGTTACAGATCCCCACTCGGATTTAACCCCATTTATGGACACTCTCTGCTTCCTGTCAGTGAGCCATGACTCGATCCACGAGAGCACTTTTCCCCCAATGCCACGAGCTGCCACTTTCTTTAACAGTCTATGGTGCGGAACTCTATCAAAAGCCTTACTAAAATCTAAGTAAATATGGTACACAAACGCTGATGGAATAACAAATAAGTCGGAGGAGTGGCACGAAAGAGTCAAAGAGGCATCACCGGACATCATAGCTCTCACAGAAACCAAGCTAACAGGTATGATAACAGATGCCATATTTCCAACAGGATACCAGATCCTGAGGAAAGACAGAGGTAACAGGAGGGGGGGGAGTGGCACTGTTGATCAAAAACCAATGGAATTTTGATGAGCTGGTGAGAGGAGACAGCAGAGAAGCAAGCGATTACATAGCAGGAACACTTCACTCTGGAGGTCCCAACGTGGTAATTGCAGTGATGTATAACCCACCATAGAACAGCAGGAGGCCAAGGCAAGAGTATGACGAGAGCAATAGAGCGATGGTTGACACACTGGCTGCAGTGGCCAGAAGAGCTCATGCATGCAGGGCAAAGCTCCTGATCATGGGTGACTTTAACCACAAGGAGATCGATTGGGAGAACTTGGAGCCATATGGGGGCCAAGACACATGGAGGGCTAAGATGATAGAGGTGGTACTGGAAAACTTCATGCACCAACACGTAAGGGACACTACAAGAGAGAGAGGAGAGGATGAACCAGCAAGACTGGACCTAGTATTCACCTTGAGTAGTGCAGATATTGAGGACATCACATATGAAAGACCCCTTGGGGCCAGCGATCATGTGGTTTTGAGCTTCGAATACACAGTAGAGCTACAAGTGGAGGGGGAAGCAGGAAGGCCAGGACGAATGAAACCAAACTACAGGAAAGCGGACTACACAGGAATGAGGAACTTCCTGAATGAGGTTCAGTGGGACAGAGAACTGGCAGGGAAACCACTTAATGAGATGATGGAATATGTAGTCACAATGTGCAAGGAGGCTGAGGAGAGGTTTGTACCCAAAGGTAGCAGGAATTATGAAAAAGCCAGGATGAGCCCATGGTTCACTCAAAGATGCAAGGAGGCAAAAACCAAGTGTGCTAGGGAATGGAAGAAATATAGAAGGCAAAGAACTCATGAGAATAAGGAGAGCAGTCGTAGAGCCAGAAACGAATATGCACAGATAAGAAGGGAGGCCCAACGTCAATATGAAAACGACATAGCAGCAAAAGCCAAATCTGACCCGAAGCTGTTATACAGCCACATCAGGAAGAAAACAACCGTCAAGGACCAGGTAATCAGGCTAAGGAAGGAAGGAGGAGAGACAACAAGAAATGACAGTGAAGTATGTGAGGAACTCAACAAGAGATTCAAAGAAGTGTTCACAGAGGAGACAGAAGGGGCTCCAGAAAGACGGAGAGGTGGGGTACACCACCATGTGCTGGACACAGTACACACAACCGAGGAAGAAGTGAAGAGGCTTCTGAGTGAGCTAGATACCTCAAAGGCAATGGGGCCGGATAACATCTCTCCATGGGTCCTGAGAGAGGGAGCAGAGGCGCTATGTGTACCCCTAACAACAATATTCAATACATCTATCGAAACAGGGAGATTGCCTGAGGCATGGAAGACAGCAAATGTGGTACCAATCTTTAAAAAAGGAGACAGACATGAAGCACTAAACTACAGACCAGTGTCACTGACATGTATAGCATGCAAAATCATGGAAAAAATTGTCAGGTGAAGAATGGTGGAACATCTAGAAAGGAATGATCTCATCACCAGCAGACAACATGGTTTCAGAGATGGGAAATCCTGTGTCACAAACCTACTGGAGTTCTATGACATGGTGACAGCAGTAAGACAAGAGAGAGAAGGGTGGGTGGATTGCATTTTCTTAGACTGCAAGAAGGCGTTTGACACAGTACCATACAAGAGATTAGTGCAAAAACTGGAGGACCAAGCAGGAATAACAGGGAAGGCACTGCAATGGATCAGGGAATACTTGTCAGGAAGACAGCAGCGAGTAATGGTACGAGGAGAGGTGTCAGAGTGGGCACCTGTGACCAGCGGGGTCCCACAGGGGTCAGTCCTAGGACCAGTGCTGTTTCTGGTATTTGTGAACGACATGACGGAAGGAATAAACTCCGAGGTGTCACTGTTTGCAGATGACGTGAAGTTGATGAGAAGAGTTCATTCGATCGAAGACCAGGCAGAAATACAAAGGGATCTGGACAGGCTGCAGACCTGGTCCAGCAACTGGCTCCTGGAGTTCAATCCCACCAAGAGCAAAGTCATGAGGATTGGGGAAGGGCAAAGAAGACCGCAGATGGAGTACAGTCTAGGGGGTCAGAGACTACAAACATCACTCAAGGAAAAAGATCTTGGGGTGAGTATAACACCAGGCACATCTCCTGAAGCGCACATCAACCAAATAACTGCTGCAGCATATGGGCGCCTGGCAAACCTCAGAACAGCATTCCGACATCTTAATAAGGAATCGTTCAGGACCCTGTACACCGTGTACGTTAGGCCCATATTGGAGTATGCGGCACCAGTTTGGAACCCACACCTAGCCAAGCATGTAAAGAATCTAGAGAAAGTGCAAAGGTTTGCAACAAGACTAGTCCCAGAGCTAAGAGGTATGTCCTATGAGGAGAGGTTAAGGGAAATCAACCTGACGACACTGGAGGACAGGAGAGATAGGGGGGACATGATAACGACTTACAAAATACTGAGAGGAATTGACAAGGTGGACAAAGACAGGATGTTCCAGAGACTGGACACAGTAACAAGGGGACACAGTTGGAAGTTGAAGACACAGATGAATCAAAGGGATGTTAGGAAGTATTTCTTCAGCCACAGAGTAGTCAGGAAGTGGAATAGTTTGGGAAGCGATGTAGTGGAGTCAGGATCCATACATAGCTTTAATCAGAGGTACGATAAAGCTCATGGTTCAGGGAGAGTGACCTAGTAGCGACCAGTGAAGAGGCGGGGCCAGGAGCTTGGACTCGACCCCTGCAACCTCAACTAGGTGAGTACAACTAGGTGAGTACACACACACACACACACACACACACACACACACACACACACACACACACACACACTGGGCCAGGTGCTTGGACTCGACCCCTGCAACCTCAACTAGGTGAGTACACACACACACACACACACACACGGAGAAAAACAACAGTCAAGGACCAGGTAATCAGGCTGAGGAAAGAATAAGGGCAGCTCACGAAGAGTGACCAAGAAGTATGTGATGAACTAAACAAAAGATTTAGAGAAGTATTCACAATAGAGTCAGGAATGCTTCCAGCAAGCTGTGGAGGTAGGGTGCACCAGCAGGTGCTGGACACAATACACATAACCAAGGTAGAGGTGAAGAAACTGCTAGACGAACTCGATACCTCAAAGGCGATGGGTTCAGATAACATATCCCGATGGATACTTAGAGAGGGAGCAGAGGGACTGTGTGTGCCGCTAGTGGCAATCTTTAGCAAATCTATCGAAACTAGGCAGTTGCCTGAGGGGTGGAAGACAGCACATGTAGTTCCAATTTTTAAGAAAGGAAACAGACAGGCAGCGTTAAACTACAGACCAGAGTCACTGACGTGTATAGTATGTAAAGTCATGGAAAAGATTATCTCGAGAAGAGTGGTGGAACACACTGAAAAAATTGGGCTCATACATGACAGTCAGCATGGCTTCAGAGTTGAGAAATCCTGTGTCACAGATCTACTTGAGTTCTACGATCAGGTAACAGAAGTAAGACAGAAGAGAGAGGGATGGGTAGATTGCATATTTATAGACTGCAAGAAGGCTTTTGACACAATACCACACAGGAGTCTGGTGCAAAAATTAGAGGAGCAGGCAGGAATAACAGGAAAAGTACTGCAATGGATCAGGGAATGCCTGACAAGAAGGAAAGAATGAATGTGGTACGTGCTGTAGTGTCGGAGTGGGCGCATGTGTCGAGTGGGGTTCCACAAAGTTCAGTCCAAGGCCCGGTGCTGTTTCTTGTATACGTGAATGACATGGTGGAAGGAATAGATTCAGAAGTGTCACTGTTCGCTGATGATGTTAAACTGATGAGGAGAATTCAAGTGGGCGAGGATCAGTTAAGATTACAAGGGGATCTGGACAGACTACAAGTATGGTCCGACAAATCGCTCCTGGAGTTTAATTGAGCTCAACCTGATGACACTAGAGGATAGGAGGGATAAAGGGGACATGATAACAACGTATAAAATAATGAGAGGCATTGACAAGGTGGACAAGGATCGAATGTTTCAGAGATGGGAAACAGGAACAAGGGGACACAATTGGAAGTTGAAAACCCAGATGAGTCGTAGGGATGTTAGGAAGTATTTCTTTAGCCTTAGAGTTGTCAGGAAGTGGAATAATCTGGAGAGTGAAGTAGTGGAAGCAAGTTCCATAAACAGCTTTAAGAAGAGGTATGACAAAAGTCATGGAGTAGGGAGAGAGTGAATTAGTATCGACCAGTGAAGAGGCGGGGCCAGGAGCTATGACTCGACCCCTGCAACCACATATAGAGAGTACATATTGGTGAGTACACACACACACACACACACACACAAGGGGCTCCAAGGACGAATCTGGGAGGGAGGAATGGGAGGTAGAGCTCAAAAAAAGGGAGGAAGACTGGGGAAGGAGACTAGATGAGCTGGAAAGGAAGATGGAAGAGAGGTTAGCAGCAGAATGCAGAAGGTGGAAGCAACAGGCCACAGCAGCAGAAATCAAGATAGAGAGACTAGAAGAGGAGCTGAGACATCTGAAACAGCACAGAGACAAAGATATTACAGAAGTAGCATCGGCAATGGCTACATCAAACACAGACAACAGGTCTGAAGGAAGCATGGAAACTAAACTGTATGCAGAGGTCCTGTCAAACCCACATGGGGCCAAAACAAAGGCAGGGAGCACACTAGGACAGAATGAGAGGTTGGAAGACATTGAAGGAACTAGGACATGTGCAAGGACCTTACCAGATACCTGTGGGGGCCAGGAACAGGTGAGCAGGAAGGACAAACCATGAAGCATAGGGGCCATAACTAGGGAAGGGACTGAAGGAAGGAACACTCCACGGGAAGAAACTAAAACACATCAGAGGATGCAATGGGAGTCACAGTGGGAGGTGGAAAGGGAGAGATCCGTGTTTGTCTATGGGCTAGACGAAGCTAAAGGGGAAACTTATGATGAAAGAAAGCAGGAGGAGAAAAAAGCAATTGAAGATATCATGAAGGTGATAGGCGAGGGGGACATGACCCAGGTGGCAAATTTTCGGAGAATCGGGTGGTTCACAAAGAAAAGGAATCGGCCTCTCAAAGTAATTTTCAAGGCAGAATCAACCCGAACCATGATCCTGCAGGAGAAAGCACGGCTGAGAGGCAAGCAGGAGTTCCGGAGTGTGTACCTCGATCGAGACAGAACACAGGACGAAAGGAAGACGATGAAAGAGAGAGTTCAAAAACGAAAGGAGAAATGGGAGGAAATGAAAAAGGAGAGCAGAATAACCCAGGATCAAATGGAAGGACAAGCACACCCCCCAGAAACATCTGCAGAAGGACTCCAGCCACGACACCCCGAACGCAACTGAACAATCCAAACCAACCATCACACACCGATCCCTCTGTTTCCACCCCCTGCACCACAGTTACAGGTTTAGAACAGAAGCTGAAGGTTTGGTACACAAATGCAGATGGATTAACGAATAAACATGAGGAATGGCAAAAAAGAATCAATGAGAAGTCCCTAGACATCATAGCAGTTACAGAAACAAAACTCACGGAGACAATAACAGATGCAATCTTCCCACCAGGATACAACATCATGAGGAAAGATAGAAGGGGCATGGGGGGAGGTGGGGTTGCTCTGCTCGTAAAAAACAGATGGAAATTCGAGAAAATGGAAGGCATAGATGAGACGGGAGAAAGAGACTACATAGCAGGTACACTTCAGTCTGGGGAACACAAAGTGGTCATTGTAGTGATGTATAATCCACCACAGAACTGCAGGAGGCCAAGAGAGGAATATGAAGAGAGCAACAGAGCAATGGTGGACACACTTGCTGAGGTGGCAAGAAGAGCTCATTCCAGCAGAGCAAAGTTGTTGGTTATGGGGGATTTCAACCACAGGGAGATCGACTGGGAAAACCTGGAGCCACATGGGGGTCCCGAAACATGGAGAGCCAGGATGCTGGACGTGGTGCTGGAAAACCTCATGCACCAACATGTTAAGGACACTACCAGAGTGAGAGGGGTGGATGAACCAGCAAGATTGGACCTTGTGTCCTCCCTGGGCAGCTCAGACAATGAGGACATCAAGTATGAGAGTCCCCTAGGAGCTAGCGACCACGTGGTTCTGTGCTTTGAATACATAGTATAGCTGCAAGTGGAGAGAATAACAGGAGTTGAATGGGAAAAGCCTGACTACAAAAGAGGGGACTACATAGGGTTGAAGAACTTCCTGCGGGAGGTCCAGTGGGACAGGGAACTGGCAGGAAAGCCAGTAAATGGAATGATGGAATATGTAACAACAAAATGCAAGGAGGCAGTGGAAAAGTTTATTCCCAAGGGCAACAGTAACAACGGGAAGACCAGCACGAGCCCCTGGTTTACCCGACGGTGTAAGGAGGCAAAAACAAAGTGCAATAGAGAATGGAAAAAGTACAGAAGGCAGAGAACACACGAAAATAGGGAGATCAGTCGCAGAGCCAGGAATGAGTATGCACAGGTAAGGAGGGAGGCCCAGCGACAGTATGAAAATGACATAGCATCGAGAATCAAGACTGACCCGAAACTGTTGTATAGCCACATCAGGAGGAAGACAACAGTCAAAGACCAGGTGATCAGATTAAGGACAGAAGGTGGAGAACTCACAAGAAGTCATCAGGAGGTATGTGAGGAGCTGAACAGGAGATTTAAGGAAGTTTTTACAGTAGAGACAGGAAGGTCTGTGGGAAGACAGCACAGAAGGGAACATCAAGAGGGAATATACCAACAAGTGTTGGATGACATACGAACAACTGAGGAGGAGGTGAAGAAGCTCTTAAGTGACCTTGACACCTCAAAGGCGATGGGATCGGACAACATCTCCCCATGGGTCCTTAGAAAAGGAGCAGAGATACTGTGCGTGCCTCTAACCACAATCTTCAACACATTAATTGAAACTGGGCAACTGCCTGAGAAATGGAAGACAGCTAATGTAGTCCCCATATTTAAGAAAGGAAACAGAAACGAGGTACTGTCTCTCTGACATAAATTGTGTGCAAAGTCATGGAGAAGATTATCAGGAGGAGAGTGGTCGAACACCTGGAAAGGAACAAGATTATAAATGAAAACCAGCATGGGTTCATGGAATGCAAATCCTGTATCACAAACCTCCTGGAGTTTTATGACAAGGTAACAGAAGTAAGACACGAGAGAGAGGGGTGGGTAGATTGCATTTTCCTAGATTGCAGGAAGGCCTTTGACACAGTTCCCCACAAGAGATTAGTGCAGAAGCTGGAGGATCAGGCGCATGTAAAAGGGAGGGCACCTGACAGGGAGGCAGCAACGAGTCATGGTACGTGAAGAGGTATCACAGTGGGCGCCTGTTACGAGCGGGGTCCCACAGGGGTCAGTTCTAGGACCAGTGCTATTTTTGATATATGTGAACGACATGATGGAAGGAATAGACTCTGAAGTGTCCCTGTTCGCAGATGACGTGAAGTTGATGAGAAGAATTAAATCGGACGAGGATGAAGCAGGACTGCAAAGAGACCTTGACAGGCTGGACATGTGGTCCAGTAACTGGCTTCTCGAGTTCAACCCTGCCAAATGCAAAGGCATGAAGATTGGGGAGGGGCAAAGAAGACTGCAGACAGAGTATAGGCTAGGTGGACAAAGACTGCAGACCTCACTCAGGGAGAAAGACCTTGGGGTGACCATAACACCGAGCACGTCACCGGAGACACACATCAACCAAATAACTGCTGCAGCATACGGGCGCCTGGCAAACCTGAGAATAGCGTTCAGATACCTAAATAAGGAATCGCTCAAGACACTGTACACTGTGTATGTTAGGCCCATAATGGAGTATGCAGCACCAGTCTGGAACCCACACATGGTCAAGCACGTCAAGAAGTCAGAGAAAGTACAAAGGTTTGCAACAAGGCTAGTCCCAGAGCTCAGGGGAATGTCGTACGAGGAAAGGTTGAGGGAAATCGGACTGACGACACTGGAGGACAGAAGGGTCAGGGGAGACATGATAACGATATACAAGATACTGCGGGGAATAGACAAGGTGGACAGAGACAGGATGTTCCAGAGAGGGGACACAGAAACAACGAGTCACAACTGGAAGCTGAAGACTCAGACGAGTCACAGGGACGTTAGAAAGTATTTCTTCAGTCATAGAGTCGTCAGGAAGTGGAATAGCCTAGCAAGTGAAGTAGTGGAGGCAGGAACCATACATAGTTTTAAGAAGAGGTACGACAAAACTCAGGAAGCAGAGAGGGAGAGGACCTAGTAGCGATCAGTGAAGAGGCGGTGCCAGGAGCTGAGTTTCGACCCCTGCAACCACAATTAGGTGAGTACAATTAGGTGAGTACACTCACACACACACACACACACACACACACACACACACACACACACACACACACACACACACACACGCACACACACACACACACGTGCTCAGGGAGAGTGACCTAGTAGCGATCAGTGAAGAGGCGGAGCCAGGAGCTCGGACTCGACCCCCGCAACCTCAACTAGGTGAGTACAACTAGGTGAGTACACACACACACACACACACACACACACACACACACACACACACAACTGTGACCAGCGGGGTCCCACGGCGGTTAGTCCTAGGACCAGTGGTGTTTCTGGTATTTGTGAACGACATGACGGAAGGAATAGACTCCGAAGTGTCCCTGTTTGCAGGTGACGTGAAGTTGATGAGAAGAATTCATTCGGTCGAAAACCAGGCAGAATTACAAAGGGATCTGGACAAGCTGCAGACCTGGTCCAGCAATTGGCCCCTGGAGTTCAACCCCACCAAGTGCAAAGTCATGAAGATTGGGGATGGGCAAAGAAGTCGAAAGAGGGAATACAGTCTAGGGGGCCAGAGACTACAAGCCTCACTCAAGGAAAAATATCTTGGGGTGAGTATAACACCAGGCACATCTCCTGAAGTGCACATCAACCAAATAACTGCTGCAGCATATGGGCGGCTTGCAAACCTCAAAACAGCATCCCGACATCTTAATAAGGAATCGTTCAGGACCCTGTACACCGTGTACGTTAGGACCATATTGGAGTATGCGGCACCAGTTTGGAACCCACTCCTAGCCGAAAGCATAAAGTAACTAGAGAAAGTGCAAAAGTTTGCAACACGACTAGTCCCAGAGCTAAGAGGTATGTCCTACGAGGAGAGGTTAAGGGAAATCAACCTGACGACACTGGAGGACAGGAGAGATAGGGGGGACATGATAACGACATACAAAATACTGAGAGGAATTGACAAGGTGGACAAACACAGGATGTTCCTGAGATGGGACACAGCAACAAGGGGACACAGTTGGAAGTTGAAGACACAGATGAATCACAGGGATTTTAGGAAGTATTTCTTCAGCCACAGAGGCAGTTGAACAGTCTTGGATCCCGGACACTTATCATGTTGTCTCTCATTGTACTCGTTGCACCCCTGCTTTTCATTTGGGGAACGTTGCATCTCCTGCCGAGTCTTTTGCTTTCATGGAGAGTGATTTTCGTGTGCAGGTTTGGTACCAGTCCCTCCAGGACCTTCCAAGCGTATATTATCGTGTATCTCTCTCGCCTGCTTTCCAAGGAATACAAATCTAGGACCTTCAACCGTTCCCAGTAATTCGGGTGCCTTATCGTGCTTATATGTGTACAGTGCTTTTACTATGAAGGATGTATGTAGGATGCTATAGTGCTGGAGGTGGGAAGTACAGTGTCTGCAGTATAAAGTAGGGGTAAGGACGTTACAGTCCTAGAGGTGGGAAGTATAGTGCAAGTATTATGAAGCATTTGTGGAGATGTTACAGTCCTGCAGATAGGAAGTACAGTGCTTGTATTAAAAGAGTGGTAGGGAAGATACAGTCTTGGAGGTAGGAAATACAGTACTTTTACTATGAAGGATGGTTGAGAATATTAGTTCTGGAGACAAGAAATACAGTTATTTTTAATGGAGGATGTGTGGGTATGTTACAGTCCAGGAGGTGAGAAATACAGTGCTTGTACTATGAAGGATGTATGAGGATGTTACCTTCCTGGAGGTTAGAAGTGCAGCATTTGTACTAAGAAGGATATGAGAAAATGTTACAGTTAAGATGGTAGGAAGTACAGTGATTGTACTGTGAATGATGTATGAGGATGATATAGTTCTGGAGGTGGGAAGTATAGTATGCCTGCATATTGCAGAATGTGTGGGGATGTGACAGTCCAAGAGGTAAGAAGAACAGTGATTGTAGTATGATGGATGTGTTGCAGTGCTACATTCATCAAGGTAGGAAGGACAGTGCTTGTACAATGAACGAGTTGTGAGATTAAGGTTCTGGAAGAGGGAAGTATAGTGGGTGGGCAGTCCTGGAGGTGGGAAGTACAGTGCTGGCACTATGAAGGATGGGTGCGTAACATACAATCCTGGAGGTGGGAAGTACAGTGCCTGCACTATGAAGGATGGGTGTGTAAGTTACCGGGTTCATTGGGACAGGAAACTGACAGGGAAGTCAGTAAACAAGATGATGGGATATGTGACAACAATATGCAAGGAAGCTCAGGAGTGGTTTGTACCCAAGGGAAACAGAAATAACGAGAAAGCCAGGATGAGCCCTTGGTTTACCCAAAAGTGTAAAGAGGCCAAAGCAAGTGTGCTAGAGAGTGAAAGAAGTATAGAAGGTAAAGGACCCAGGAGAACATGGAGAGCAGTCGTAGAGCCAGACATGAATATGCACAGATAAGAAGGGAGGCCAAACGACAATATGAAAATGACAGCAACGAAAGCCAAATCTGACCCAAAGCTGTTGTGCAGCCACATCAGGAGGAAAGCAGCAGTTTAGGACCAGGTCATCAGGCTAAGGAAGGAAGGAGGAGAGATCACATGAAGCAACTGTGAAGTATGTGAGGGACTCAACATGAGATTCAAAGAAGTGTTCACAGAGGAGACAGAAGGAACTCCAGAAAGACTAAGAGGTGGGCTACACCACCAAGTGTTAGACACAATACATAAAACCAAGATAGAAGTAAAGAGGCTGCTGAGTGAGCTAGATACCCCAAAGGGAAAAGGGCCGGAAAACATCTCTCCATGGGTCCTGGGAGAGGGAACCGAGGCACCGTGTACCCATAACGGCAATATTCAACACATCCATCGAAATAGGGAGACTACCTGAGGTATGGAAGACAGCAAATGGGGTCCCAATTTTTTAAAACAGGAGACAGACATGAAGCATTAAACTATAGACCAGTGTCACTGACATGTATAGTTTGCAAAGTCATGGAGAAGATGATGAGAAGAAGAGTGGTGGAACACCTAGAAAGGAATGAGCTTATCAAAGACAGCCAGCATGGTTTCAGGGACGGGAAATCCTATATCACAAACCTACTGGAGTTCTATGACAGTGTGACAGCAGTAAAAGAAGAGAGAGAGGGGTGGATAGACTGCATTTTCTTGGACTGCAAGAAGGTCTCTGACACAGTTCCACACAAGAGATTAGTGCAAAAACTGGAGGACCTAGCAGGGATAACAGGGAAAGCACTACAATGGGTCAGAGAAGACCTATCAGGAAGACAGTAGCGAGTCATGGTAGTTGGCGAGGTGTCAAAGTGGGTGCCAAAGTCGACTGTGACGAGTGGAGCTCCACAGAGGTCAGTCCTAGGACAGGTGCTGTTTCTGGTATTTGTGAACTACATAACGGAAGGGATAGACTCAGAAGTGTCCCTGTTTGCAGATGATATAAGGATGATGAGAAGAATTCAATGGGACGAGGACCAGGCAGAGCTACAAAGGGATCTGGACAGGCTGCAGACCTGGTCAAGCAATTGGCTTCTGAAGTTCAACCCCACCAAGTGTAAAGTCATGAAGATTGGGGAAGGGCAAAGAAAACCGCAGACGGAGTACAGTCTAGGGGGGGACAGAGACTACAAACCTCACTCAAGGAATAAGATCTTGGGGTGAATATAAGACCAGGCACGTCTCCTAAGACACACATCAACCAAATAACTGTTGCAGCATATGGGCACCTAGCAAACCTAAGAACAGCATTCCGTCATCTTAATAAGGAATCGTTCAGGACCCTGTACACCGTGTACGTTAGGCCCATATTGGAGTATGCCCAGTTTTCAAAGGTTTGCAACAAAACTAGTCCCAGAGCTAAGGGGTATGTCCTACGAGGAGAGGTTGAGGGAAATCGCCCTGACGACACCGGAAGACAGGAGAGATAGAGGGGATATGATAACAACATAAAATACTGAGAGGAATCGACAAGGTGGACAGAGACAGAATGTTCCAGAGATGGGACACAGCAACAAGGGGTCACACTTGGAAATTGAAGACTCAGATGAATCACAGGGATGTAAGGAAGTATTTCTTCAGTCACAGAGTTGTCAGGAAGTGGAATAGTCTGGGAAGTGATGTAGTGGAGGCAGGATCCATACATAGCTTTAAGAGGAGGTAAGATAAAGCTCATGGAGCGAGAAGAATGACCTGTTGTATGGAAGATGGCAAATGTAGTCCTAATTTTTAAGAAAGGAGAGAAACACTTGGCATTAAATTACAAACCTGTGTCACTGACGTGTATAGTATACAAAATCATGGAGAAGATCATCATGAGAAGAGTGGTGGAGCTACTAGAAAGATAAAGCTTATGAACAACAACCAGCACTAATTCATGGAAGGAAAATCCTGTGTCACAAGCCTATTGGAGTTTTATGACAAGGTAAGAAAGACACGAGAGAGAGGGTTGGACTGATTGCAGAAGCTAGAGGATCAGGCACGCATGACAGGAAAGGCACTGCAATGGACAGAGAATATCTGACAGGGAGGCAACAACAAATCATGGTAAGTGACGATGTGTCAGAGTGGGGTTCCACAGGGGTTAGTACTAGGACGGAAGGGATACACTCAGAAGTGTCCCTGTTTGTAGATGATGTGAATATAATCGGATGAGGCTCAGGCAGGACTACAAAGAGACCTGAACAGGCTACAAGCCTGATCCAGCAACTGGCTCCTTGAATTTAACCCTTCCAAATGCAAAGTCATAAAGATCGGAGAAGGGCAAAGAAAACCGCAGGCAGAGTATAGTGTAGGTGGATAAAGATCGCAAACGACTGCTGCAGCATATTGGCACCTGGCAAACCTAAGAATAGCGATCCGATACCCCAGTAAGGTTAAGGGAAGTCGGCCTGATGACACTGGAAGACAGGAGGGTTAGGGGAGACATGATAATGATATATAAAAATTACTTCGAGGAATTGACAAGGTGGACGAAGACAGGATGTTCCTGAGATGGGACACAGAAACAAAGGGTCACAATTTGAAATTGAAAACTCTGATAAGTCAAAAGGATATTAGGAAGTATTTCTTCAGAAAGTGACGTAGTGGAGGCAGGAACCATACATAGTTTTAAGAAGTTTGATAAAGCTCATGGAGCAGAGAGAGAAGACCTAGTAGCGATCAGTGAAGAGGGGAGGGCAGGAGCTATGAATCGACCCCTACAAACACACACACACACACACACACACACACACACACACACACACACACACACACACACACACACACACACACACACACACACACACACACACACTCACACACGTACGCATACACGTACACACGCACTCACACACCCACACACACACATACACCCACACACACACATACACCCACACACACACACACACACACAGAGACCAGTGAAAAGGCGGGGCCAGTAGCTATGACTCGACCCCTGCAACCATAAATAGCTGAGTACACACACACACACACACACACACACACACACACACACACACACACACACACACACACACACACACACACACACACACACACACACACACACACAGAGGAGGACTGTAGCAAATGAAAGAGCTAAGCTTTATGTGGAGGCCCTAACAGACAACAACAGAGCCCAAGGAAAGCCGAGAAGGGAAAATGACAGGCCACTGAGCCCAAGTACATTAGCCAGTGAAACTGATGAAAGGAAAGCTGCAGTAGAGGAAACCAAATTAAATGAGGGGATACACAGGGACATGCAGTGGGGGAATGAAAGGGTGAGGTCAGTCTTTGTGTATGGGCTCCAGGAAGTCGAAGGGGAAACATATGAAGCAAGAAAACAAGGGGAAAAAAAAGCAATTGAAAGCATCATGAAAGCAATAGGAGAAGACGATATGACCCAGCTGGAAAATTTTCGGAGAATAGGGGGGTTTGTAAAAAAAAACCCCGGCCAGTGAGAGTGACCTTCAAGGCAGAAGCGACTCGGACCAGGATCCTGCAGGAGAAAGCACGATTAAGGGACATGACGGCATACAGGAGGGTGTATCTCGACCGCGACAGAACACAAGAAGAAAGGAAGAAACTGAGAGAGATGGTACAAAGGCGAAAGGAGGAAAGAGAGGGGATGGAGAAGACAGACAGGAGATCCCAGACCCAGGAAGAAGATCAAATACAGCCTCCCTCACAACTTCCTATAGAAGCCTCCCAACCAGGTCAACCCCAGTGCAACCAAACACTCTAAATCAAAACACCCATGCCACATCCAATGCCCCCACCCACTACATTACAAACTTCACCCCCACAGCAACAACCCATAGTTCCTTACCAGGTCTCCCACTTCCCCAACCACAATATACTTCCCAGACCACAGTCTTAGAAAAGAAGTTGAAGGTGTGGTATACAAATGCAGATGGTATAACAAACAAGTATGAGGAGTGGCACGAAAGAATCAAAGAGACATCCCCAGACATAATAGCACTCACAGAAACAAAACTCACCAGAATAATAACAGATTCAATCTTTCCATCCGGATATCAAATCCTCAGGAAAGACAGAGGGAGGAGAGGGGGAGGAGGAGTTGCACTGCTCATTAAAAACCAGTGGGATTTTGAGAAAATGGAAGGAATGGATGGCATGGGCGAAAGGGACTACTTAGTAGGAACAATCCAGTCTGAGGGACATAAGGTGATAATTGCAGTAATGTACAACCCACCACAGAACTGCAGGAGGCCAAGAGAAGAATACGATGAGAGCAACAGAGCAATGATCGACACACTAGCCGAGGTAGCCAGGAGAGCACACATGGGGGGAGCAAAGTTACTAGTTATGGGTGATTTTAATCACAAGGAGTTTGACTGGGAAAACCTGGAGCCCCATGGGGGTCCCGAAACATGGAGAGCCAAGATGATGGATGTGGTACTGGAGAACCTCATGCATCAACATGTTAGAGACACTACCAGAGAGAGAGGAGAGGATGAACCAGCAAGGTTGGACCTTGTATTCACCATGAGTAGTTCGGACATCGAGGGTATCATGTATGAAAGGCCCCTGGGAGCTAGTGATCATGTGGTTCTGTGCTTCGACTACATAGTTGAGCTCCAAGTAGAGAGAGTAGCAGGAATAGGCTGGGAAAAACCAAACTACAAAAGGGGGAACTACTCAGGCATGAGGAACTTCCTTCAAGAGGGAACTGACAGGAAAACCAGTACAAGAAATGATGGACTATGTAGCAACAAAATGCAAGGAGGCAGAGTTGAGGTTTGTTCCCAAGGGAAACAGAAATAATGGGAAGAACAGAACGAGTCCTTGGTTTACCCAAAGGTGTAGGGAGGCAAAAACTAGGTGTACTAGAGAATGGAAAAGGTACAGAAGACAGAGAACTCAGGAAAATAAAGAAATCAGCCGAAGAGCCAGAAACGAATATGCACAGATAAGAAGGGAGGCTCAGAGACAATATGAAAATGACATAGCATCAAAAGTAAAGACTGACCCGAAGCTGTTGTACAGCCACATCAGGAGGAAAACAACAGTCAAGGACCAGGTAATCAGACTGAGGAAGGGTGATGGGGAATTCACAAGAAACGACCGAGAGGTATGTCAAGAGCTCAACACAAGATTTAAAGAGGTATTTACAGTGGAAACCAGTAGGACTCCAAGAAATCAGAACAGGGGGGCACACCAGCAAGTGCTGGATGAGGTACATATAACCAAGGAGGAGGTGAAGAAGCTGCTATGCGAACTTGACACCTCAAAGGCGGTGGGACCAGACAACATCTCTCCATGGGTCCTTAAAGAGGGAGCAGAGATATTGTGTGAGCCATTAACAAAGATCTTCAACACATCATTTGAAACTGGGCAACTCCCTGAGGTATGGAAAATGGCAAATGTAGTCCCAATTTTTAAAAAGGGAGACAGACATGAGGCACTAAACTACAGACCTGTATCACTAACGTGTATAGTATGCAAGGTCATGGAAAAGATCATCAGGAGGAGAGTGGTGGGGCACCTGGAAAGAAACAAGTGTATAATTGACAACCAGCACGGTTTCAGGGAAGGAAAATCCTACTAGAGTTTTATGACAAGGTGACAGAAGTAAGACAAGAGAAAGAGGGGTGGATCGACTGCGTATTTTTGGACTGCAAGAAGGCCTTCGACACAGTTCCTCACAAGAGGTTACTGCAAAAGCTAGAGGACCAGGCACACATAACAGGAAAGGCACTGCAATGGATCAGAGAATATCTGACAGGGAGGCAACAACGAGTCATGGTACGCGACGAGGTGTCAGAGTGGGCGCCTGTGACAAGCGGGGTTCCACAGGGGTCAGTCCTAGGACCTGTGCTGTTCTTGGTATACGTGAACGACATAACGGAAGGGATAGACTCAGAAGTGTCCTTGTTTGCAGATGATGAGAAGAATCAAATCGGACGAGGATCAGGCAGGACTACAAAGAGACCTGGACAGGCTACAAGCCTCGTCCAGCAACTGGCTCCTTGAATTTAACCCTGCCAAATGCAAAGTCATGAAGATTGGGGAAGGGCAAAGAAGACAGCAGACACAATATAGTTTAGATGGCCAAAGACTGCAAACCTCACTCAAGGAAAAAGTTCTGGTGGTGAGTATAACACCGAGCATATCTCCTGAGGCGCACATCAATCAGATAACTGCTGCAAGGCACCAGGTGGTCGCAGAGGTGGTCGCAGAGGTTGTGTTGCCCAAGAAGGGAAGGAAGAGGAATGAAGTCGTCTTCACTTCATCACCCCACACAAGAAGCATCCGTCTCTCAACGAGTTATCCTGATGTGTCTGCACGTTTCAGCATCCAGACACAGGTACACGCAGGATCCAGGCCGAAATTTGCCGAATTTCTTCATAAAATTAAGTTGCGTCCCTGGGACTCCACGCCACAGCGCCCCACGCTGGTTCTCAAGTCATGTGTTCAGCGTCACTTATATGTTGCTGCTGTTGTTTTTCAGATCTGAACGGCTATTTCAGCAAGTCAGAGGTGAGTTTCTGGTCATTTCAGCGTTCAGTTTGGGTGTTTCTCCAAGTGGGTATGTAGGAGAGGAAGCAACCAGGTTCCTCTCCTCACTCACACCTCACCCGCCTACCAACACACTCCACTATGTACTCACTTCCTCTGCTGTGTTTTCTGCTGTTTTCCGTGTGAATGTTTTGCCTGAACTGTGTATCAGAGTGCCCGAGGTCACTCGAAGCCACATGGATCACCAAGCCACGTGGATCACCAAGCCATGTGGAGCACCAAGCCACGTGGATCACCAAGCCACGTAGATCACCAAGCCACGTGGATCACCAAGCCACGTGGATCACCAAGCCACGTGCATCAGCAAGCCACGTAGATCATGAAGCCACGTGGATCACCAAGCCATGTGGAGCAAGCCACGTGGAGCGTGGACGATGCCACGTGGATCTACAAGCCACGTGGGTTATCAAGCCAGACATCCCAAACCACATGATGTGGTCTGCTGCCACATCACTCCACTGATGTAACCTCACGACGTCACCCACGATGCTGTCCGACTTCACGACATCACCCACGATGCTGCCGACTTCACATCACCCATGATGCTGCCCAACTTCACGACGTCTGCCTGATGTCACCTCGCAATGTTGCCCCATGACATCCCTCATGACGTCACTCCAGGACTTCATCTCGAGACATCTGCTGACGTCACCATGCTGCTGATGTCACCTCACGACGTCACCCCTGATTGACAATGTTAATTTCAAAGTGAGCAATATGCTGTGTTGTCGAGAAGATTGAGAGAAGACATATGTCACGTGTTAATTAATTCCTCTCAGACACTGTTCTCACATGTTCGTGCATAGCTTAGTGTCAAATTTTGCACAGAAAATCGTCATTTGCTAGTGTAAGCCATGTTATACCGCACGTGCAGTGCGGGTGTGTGCATGTTTTCTTTGTGTCCTGTGTGGTCTTGAGCACAGCTGTATGTGGATCACAGACCTGCACCCAGATCACTGTGTTACTTGCCACCTGGTGTGACCTGCACATTGACAGCTGACATTAAGTTAGTCCATGCATCATACGAGCCTCTGAGCCCCTTGTACAGAAAGCTCTTATGCCCGTCGCTCGTGATGCTCTGCAGAACTGTACCCACTATGATTCCCATTGAGATTTGTTTCACTTCACCTCCTGACCTTCGGAGCAGTTATATGTAGACCAGGCTGGGGACTTCCTTACCCATCTTACCAAAGACTGGTCATAAGAATCGAATCGAAACTTTGGGGACGCTTAGGGTAACCTCTGCTGTAACTCCATTTGCCGAGAGAATGACACTCATCAAGCCGCAGTTAGACCCTGTCGGCAGGCGCTGTGTCAGCCTCGTGTCACAAGCTTCAGTGATCTCCTGCACAAAGATGATGTCACTTTGACTTGCTAGTCCGCTCATTGCAGTACGGTGTATGCTGTTGCAACTCCCAGATGTTTCGCCGAGTCGTCTCTGCCACAACTCACTCCACGCTCGCCGGCAGTGACAGCCCCAGTGACAGTACCAGCCCAGAAATGCCCTCTTGAGTCGCTTGCCAGAAGAAGTTCTGCCCAGTTGCCGAGTACTGACGACGTCTCACTCGAGGGTACCAGCAGGGTGAGCCCCAGGTTGAGTGAACGCTGCAGTGACTAGTACGATGACTGATTCACCGTTTCAGAGGAGACCGTACCCTGTTACGTCACAGCTCAGCCGCAGCGATGTCTCATGTGTTGCAGTATCTGTCCAGACACTGGAAGGCATACAGTGATGCCCCTCGATGCTCACTGCCTTAGACCATGATGTTTAGCACACCTCACTGTTTTTTCTTCTCTCCCTGTAGGAAGTTTTTTTTTCCATGTCCATGTATGCATATATATATGTTTTTATTTTGTGTTCTGTGCCATGTTCCTGCGAGAGAGACCGATTTTTTTACAGCCACACATGGTCAGGGACGACCATGGTGGTGCGTGACCGAGCAAATGTAGACAGCCTGTACTGTCTGCATAGACAGCCTATGCTGTCTGCCAGGTGAGTTCATATTTCTCACCATGCTCGTTCTGCTACCTATAGGCCTATACTACTTCAGTATGCCCAGACCTGCCTCTCTCTTACTCTGGCAGCTCACTTCACCTAGTCAACATGTCTACTCCCTCTCTCCCTCGCTGGGCATGGCCCCTCTGGTCCATGGGCACTTAACACACTGCCTGTGCACCCCGATGCCCCAAATAAAGTAAGAAGCCTCCGAAGCCTTTTCATTGCTCCCTGCTCTGCAACAACGTGACAATAACCTTTCTGTATGGCTTTGAGGGAGGTAAGGATAGGCTTAATGTTGAAATTCCTGGGCTGTTGGAGGAGTCAGTTGGGTTACAGTGTGTGCCTCTGATGCAAAAATTGTACAGAGGTACTGTTTCCGAATCTACTACTACTAGTACAACTTCTACTACTAATAACTGCTACTGCTACAACTACTGCTACTTCTAACTACTACTACTACTTTTACTATAACTAATTCTACTATTACCATTATACTACTGCTACTACTAGTAATAGTAGTAGTAGTGATAGTAGTAGAGCCAGCATTACTGCTACTTTTACTATTATAACTAATTCTACTACTATTATACAACTACTACTATACAACTGCTACTACTACTATACAATAACAACAACAACAACAACTACTACTACTACTACTACTACTACTACTACTACTACTACTACTACTACTACTACTACTACTACTTCTACTTCCAATATCTTTGTTATCAACTATCCACGAATGTTGATCTCTATGATATAAAACCTTTACACATATTTCAAGAGAACAGTGTGACCTGGGAGTGTTGTGGAGGCAGCCTTCCGCTAAGCAATCCTTTTCTCAGCTTTCTAGAAAGACTGATAGCCTGAGTACGGATTGTAGGGTAATCCCTGGTTGACCTTTCTCATGTTCTCTCTCTCTCTCTCTCTCTCTCTCTCTCTCTCTCTCTCTCTCTCTCTCTCTCTCTCTCTCTCTCTCTCGTTCCACAGTAAAATTGTTGAAAATGTGACAATAGTCTAAATCATTTATACAAGAAAAATTACGGCTCCTCTGGCCTCCGTGTATGTATAGACAAAGTTGAGAAGAAAAAAAAAGAAAGAAAAAAGAAAGATCTAGTGGAGAGATGCTCACGAGAATTCTCGTTTCCCTGCAGAGGAGCAGACCTCGAGGTGTAATGAAGAGACCTTCCTCTAGTGGAGCCTAGGGTAAGGGGGGTGAGGAAGGAGAGAAGGGGAGTGAGGAAAGAGATCATTGGGGTGAGGAGGAAGAGAAGGGAGGTGAGGAAGGAGAGAATGGGTGAGGAAGCAGTGCAACGGGATGAATAAGAAGAGGGGAAGAAGATGAGTGAAGAGAAACAGGAACCAGAGGGAAGCAGAAAAAATGGTTGAGTGAGGATGCAGAGTGAAGAGAATTTCACAAGAAAGTAGAGGGCAGAGTAAGGAAGCAAAAGAGAGAGGGAAGAAACCTTACCACGGGTGGGGTTTGAACCCCACCCGTGGTAAGGTTTGTTTTCAATCGTGTAATTACGATTTCGTGAGTCAGAATCCAATGCATATGCAGACGACTGTACTCTGACATTTATTTATCCAAGAGACGAAATGTCAACGGCTCTAGGTTACATCTATATCAGCCTGAGGAAAACAATGGCAGGTCCCACTTGCTTCGGAGAAAACACAAATGATGATGGTTTCCAGGTACCATGATGGTAATGCTGGGGCAGTGGTAAGAATGAATGGGAGAGTGCTGGAACCCAGGGAAAATTTTATTCCAAACTTACTATGAAGAACCACGTAGTAAATTTTGCAAGCAATGCAATGCCCTGTGGCTTGGTGGCTAAAGCTCTCGCTTCACACGGCGAGGGTCCGGGTCCGATTCCCAGTGATGGAAGAAACATTGGGTGAGTTTCCTTACACCGGTTGTGTATGCTCCCCATCAGCAAAATGGCTACCTAGGTGTTAGTCGACTTGTGTGGGTCGCATCCTGGGACAAAATTTACCTAATTTGCCCACAATGCTCTGCATAACAAGGGGCTTTCTATATAGTAGTATGTCACTGATGTCATCTAGGCCTGTATACCTTGTACATGTACTCGTACAAATAAAGATATTATTATTATTATTATTATCGTTATTATAATTATTATTATTATTATTATTATTATTATTATTATTATTATTATTATTATTATTATTATTATTATTATTATTATTATTATTATTATCATATTATCCGGGCAGTAAGATTGCTGCACTTAGACGTATTTCGCATCTGCTCGACAGCAGAGGCTGCAAGACTTTGTACGAAGCTTAAGTTCGCTCACACATTCAGAATGTTCCACTTTCTTGGATTGCCTGCCCCCATCTCATCTGCGACTTCTTGACTGAACAGAGAACAGAGCAAGACGACTCAGCTCTCGTCTTGACCTGGTCTGGATAGATCTGTCATTTCAGCAGAGTCTTCAACACAGGAGGGGTGTAGGTGTCCTTATTGTTATGTACAAGATCAATGTTGTCAAGGTACCACACTTGGCTCCACTTCACGGACAACGTGAAAACAGCGTATATACAAAAAGACGAACAGTTAACAACACCTATACTCTGGCTGTACTCGTCTCAAGAATATCGTTTCATCTGAGATCTTTTATTCCCTAGGATGAATCGAGTCTTGAGTATGTTCACACAGC
Source organism: Cherax quadricarinatus (assembly GCF_038502225.1). Classification (NCBI taxonomy): domain Eukaryota; kingdom Metazoa; phylum Arthropoda; class Malacostraca; order Decapoda; family Parastacidae; genus Cherax; species Cherax quadricarinatus. The sequence continues at coordinate 56,716,083 of NC_091297.1, forward strand.
ACAAAGTGAACGATGAAATAGTCAGTTGACTAAATCAAATCACTGGCCCAGAGATGGCTCTAACGCCATCCTATTCCCTATTTGCATATCTCATAACAATAAAAAGACTTTCAAATGAGCTGATGTGCGTAACAGCTCTTAGCTTGTAAATTATGGTAAGAGCCCTTGATCTACCTCTGTAAACTACTTGTGAATATATAAAGAGGAAGAGAGAGACAGAGACAGAGAGACAGATAAAGAGACAGACAGACAGACAGACAGACAGACAGACAGACAGACACAGACAGGCATACAGACACACAAACGGATAGACAGAGACAGACAGAGAGAGGCTTAAGAGAGATAGGTGGGTACCTGTACAGAAGCACTGAGTTCTTGTGAGACACCTTTAAGAGGTCAGTCAATAAGTGAACTTCTGTTCTTTCCTCTCTATTTCTGGTGTGAGTGGTGGGCGCAGCAAACATCAGTAGTGTGAGTGGTGGGCGCAGCAAACATCAGTAGTGTGAGTGGTGGCGCAGCAAACATCAGTAGTGTGAGTGGTGGGCGCAGCAAACATCAGTAGTGTGAGTGGTGGGCGCAGCAAACATCAGTAGTGTGAGTGGTGGGCGCAGCAAACATCAGTAGTGTGAGAGGTGGGCGCAGCAAACATCAGTAGTGAGAGTGGTGGGCGCAGCAAACATCAGTAGTGTGAGTGGTGGGAGCAGCAAACATCAATAGTGTGAGTGGTGGGCGAAGCAAACATCAGTAGTGTGAGTGGTGAGCGCAGCAAACATCAGTAGTGTGAGTGGTGGGCGCAGCAAACATCAGTAGTGTGAGTGGTGGGCGCAGCAAACATCAGTAGTGTGAGAGGTGGGCGCAGCAAACATCAGTAGTGTGAGTGGTGGGCGCAGCAAACATCAGTAGTGTGAGTGGTGGGAGCAGCAAACATCAGTAGTGTGAGTGGTGGGCGAAGCAAACATCAGTAGTGTGAGTGGTGAGCGCAGCAAACATCAGTAGTGTGAGTGGTGGGCGCAGCAAACATCAGTAGTGTGAGTGGTGGGCGCAGCAAACAACAGTAGTGTGAGTGGTGGGCGCAGCAAACATCAATAGTGTGAGTGGTGGGCGCAGCAAACATCAGTAGTGTGAGTGGAGGGCGCAGCAAACATCAATAGTGTGAGTGGTGGGCGCAGCAAACATCAGTAGTGTGAGTGGTGGGCGCAGCAAACATCAGTAGTGTGAGTGGTGGGTGCAGCAAACATCAGTAGTGTGAGTGGTGGGCGCAGCAAACATCAGTAGTGTGAGTGGTGGGCGCAGCAAACATCAGTAGTGTGAGTGGTGGGCGCAGAAAACATCAGTAGTGTGAGTGGAGGGCGCAGCAAACATCAATAGTGTGAGTGGTGGGCGCAGCAAACATCAGTAGTGTGAGTGGTGGGCGCAGCAAACATCAGTAGTGTGAGTGGTGGGCGCAGCAAACATCAGTAGTGTGAGTGGTGGGCGCAGCAGACATCAGTAGTGTGAGTGGTGGGCGCAGAAAACATCAGTAGTTTGAGTAGTGGGCGCAGCAAACATCAGTAGTGTGAGTGGTGGGCGCAGCAAACATCAGTAGTGTGAGTGGTGGGAGCAGCAAACATCAGTAGTGTGAGTGGTGGGCGCAGCAAACATCAGTAGTGTGAGTGGTCTGCGCAGCAAACATCAGTAGTGTGAGGGGTGGGCGCAGCAAACATCAGTAGTGTGAGAGGTGGGCGCAGCAAACATCAGTAGTGTGAGTGGTGGGCGCAGCAAACATTAGTAGTGTGAGTGGTGGGCGCAGCAAATAACAGTAGTGTGAGTGCTGGGCGCAGCAAACATCAGTAGTGTGAGTGGTGGGCGCAGCAAGCATAAGTAGTGTGAGTGGTGGGCGCAGCAAACATCATTAGAGTGAGTGGTGGGCGCAGCAAACATCAGTAGCGTGAGTGGTGGGCGCAACAAACATCAGTAGTGTGAGTGGTGGGCGCAGAAAACATCAGTAGTGTGAGTGGTGGGCGAAGCAAACATCAGTAGTGTGAGTGGTGGGCGCAGCAAACATCAGTAGTGTGAGTGGTGGGCGCAGCAAACATCAGTAGTGTGAGTGGTGGGAGCAGCAAACATCAGTAGTGTGAGTGGTGGGCGCAGCAAACATCAGTAGTGTGAGTGGTCTGCGCAGCAAACATCAGTAGTGTGAGTGGTGGGCGCAGCAAACATCAGTAGTGTGAGATGTGGGCGCAGCAAACATCAGTAGTGTGAGTGGTGGGCGCAGCAAACATTAGTAGTGTGAGTGGTGGGCGCAGCAAATAACAGTAGTGTGAGAGGTGGGCGCAGCAAACATCAGTAGTGTGAGAGGTGGGCGCAGCAAACATCAGTAGTGTGAGTGGTGGGCGCAGCAAACATCATTAGAGTGAGTGGTGGGCGCAGCAAACATCAGTAGCGTGAGTGGTGGGCGCAACAAACATCAGTAGTGTGAGTGGTGGGCGCAGAAAACATCAGTAGTGTGAGTGGTGGGCGAAGTAAACATCAGTAGTGTGAGTGGTGGGCGCAGCAAACATCAGTAGTGTGAGTGGTGGGAGCAGCAAACATCAGTAGTGTGAGAGGTCTGCGCAGCAAACATCAGTAGTGTGTGTTGTGCGCAGCAAACATCAGTAGTGTGAGTGGTGGGCGCAGCAAACATCAGTAGTGTGGGTGCTGGGCGCAGCAAACATCAGTAGTGTGAGTGGTGGGCGCAGCTAACTTCAGTAGTGTGAGTGGTGGGCGCAGCAAACTACAGTAGTGTGAGTGGTTGGCGCAGCAAACATCAGTAGTGTGAGTGGTGGGCGCAGCAAACATCAGTAGTGTGAGTGGTGGGCGCAGCAAACATCAGTAGTGTGAGTGCTGGGCGCAGCAAACATCAGTAGTGTGAGTGGTGGGCGCAGCAAACATAAGTAGTGTGAGTGGTGGGCGCAGCAAACATCAGTAGTATGAGAGGTGGCCGCAGCAAACATCAGTAGTGTGAGTGGTGGGCTCAGCAAACATCAGTAGTGTGAGTGGTGGGCGCAGCAAACATTAGTAGTGTGAGAGGTGGGCGCAGCAAACATCAATAGCGTGAATGGTGGTCGCAGCAAACATCCGTAGTGTGAGTGGTGGGCGCAGCAAACATCAGTAGTGTGAGTGGTGGGCGCAGCAAATATCAGTAGTGTGACAGGTGGGCGCAGCAAACATCAGTAGTGTCAGTGGTGGGCGCAGGAAAAATTAGTATTGTGAGTGGTGGGCGCAGCAAACATCAGTAGTGTGAATGGTGGGCGCAGCAAACATCAGTAGTGTGAGTGGTGGGCGCAGCAAACATCAGTAGTGTGAGAGGTGGGCGCAGCAAACATCAGTAGTGAGAGTGGTGGGCGCAGCAAACATCAGTAGTGTGAGTGGTGGGCGCAGCAAACATCAGTAGTGTGAGAGGTGGACGCAGCAAACATCAGTAGTGTGAGTGGTGGTCGCAGCAAACACCAGTAGTGTGAGTGGTGGGCGCAGCAAACATCAGTAGTGTGAGTCGTGGGTGCAGCAAACATCAGTAGTGTGAGAGGTGGGCGCAGCAAACATCAGTAGTGTGAGTGGTGGGCGCAGCAAACATCAGTAGTGTGAGTGGTGGGCGCAGCAAACAACAGTAATGTGAGTGGTGGGCGCAGAAAACATCAGTAGTGTGAGTGGTGGGTGCAGCAAACATCAGTAGTGTGAGTGGTGGGCGCAGCAAACATTAGTACTGTGAGTGGTTGGGGCAGCAAACATCATTATTGTGAATGGTGGGTGCAGCAAACATCAGTAGTGTGAGTGGTGGGCGCAGCAAACATCAGTAGTGTGAGTGGTGGGCGCAGCAAACATCAGTAGTGTGAGTGGTGGGCGCAGCAAACATCAGTAGTGTGAGTGGTGGGCGCAGCAAACATCAGTAGTGTGAGAGGTGGGCGCAGCAAACATCAGTAGTGTGAGTGGTGGTCGCAGCAAACATCAGTAGTGTGAGTGGTGGGCGCAGCAAACATCAGTAGTGTGAGTGGTGGGCGCAGCAAACATCAGTAGTGTGAGAGGTGGGCGCAGCAAACATCAGTAGTGTGAGTGGTGGGCGCAGCAAACATCAGTATTGTGAGTGGTGGGCGCAGCAAACATCAGTAGTGTGAATGGTGGGCGCAGCAAACATCAGTAGTGTGAGTGGTGGGCGCAGCAAACATCAGTAGTGTGAGAGGTGGGCGCAGCAAACATCAGTAGTGAGAGTGGTGGGCGCAGCAAACATCAGTAGTGTGAGTGGGGGGCGCAGCAAACATCAGTAGTGTGAGAGGTGGGCGCAGCAAACATCAGTAGTGTGAGTGGTGGTCGCAGCAAACACCAGTAGTGTGAGTGGTGGGCGCAGCAAACATCAGTAGTGTGAGTCGTGGGCGCAGCAAACATCAGTAGTGTGAGAGGTGGGCGCAGCAAACATCAGTAGTGTGAGTGGTGGGCGCAGCAAACATCAGTAGTGTGAGTGGTGGGCGCAGCAAACATCAGTACTGTGAGTGGTTGGGGCAGCAAACATCAGTAGTGTGAATGGTGGGCGCAGCAAACATCAGTAGTGTGAGTGGTGGGCGCAGCAAACATCAGTAGTGTGAGTGGTGGGCGCAGCAAACATCAGTAGTGTGAGTGGTGGGCGCAGCAAACATCAGTAGTGTGAGTGGTGGGCGCAGCAAACATCAGTAGTGTGAGTGAGCAAACATCAGTAGTGTGAGTGGTGGGCGCAGCAAACATCAGTAGTGTGAGTGGTGGGCGCAGCAAACATCAGTAGTGTGAGTGGTGGGCGCAGCAAACATCAGTAGTGTGAGTGGTGGGCGCAGCAAACATCAGTAGTGTGAGTGGTGGGCGCAGCAAACATCAGTAGTGTGAGTGGTGGGCGCAGCAAACATCAGTAGTGTGAGTGGTGGGCGCAGCAAACATCAGTAGTGTGAGTTGTGGGCGCAGCATCAGTAGTGTGAGTGGTGGGCGCAGCAAACATCAGTAGTGTGAGTGTGTGGGGTGGGTGCAGCAAACATCAGTAGTGTGAGTGGTGGGCGCAGCAAACATCAGGTGTGAGTGGTGGGCGCAGCAAACATCAGTAGTGTGAGTGGTGGGCGCAGCAAACATCAGCAGCAAACATTAGTAGTGTGAGTGGTGGGCGCAGCAAACATCAGTAGTGTGAGTGGTGGGCGCAGCAAACATCAGTAGTGTGAGTGGTGGGCGCAGCAAACATCAGTAGTGTGAGTGGTGGGCGCAGCAAACATCAGTAGTGTGAGTGGTGGGCGCAGCAAACATCAGTAGTGTGAGTGGTGGGCGCAGCAAACATCAGTAGTGTGAGTGGTGGGCGCAGCAAACATCAGTAGTGTGAGTGGTGGGCGCAGCAAACATCAGTAGTGTGAGTGGTGGGCGCAGCAAACATCAGTAGTGTGAGTGGTGGGCGCAGCAAACATCAGTAGTGTGAGTGGTGGGCGCAGCAAACATCAGTAGTGTGAGTGGTGGGCGCAGCAAACATCAGTAGAGTGCGGGGCGCAGCAAACATGGTGTGGGCGCAGCAAAGATGAGTAGTGTGAGTGGTGGGCGCAGCAAACATCAGTAGTGTGAGTGGTGGGCGCAGCAAACTTCAGTAGTGTGAGTGGTGGGCGCAGCAAACATCAGTAGTGTGAGTGGTGGGCGCAGCAAACATCAGTAGTGTGAGTGGTGGGCGCAGCAAACATCAGTAGTGTGAGTGGTGGGCGCAGCAAACATCAGTAGTGTGAGTGGTGGGCGCAGCAAACATCAGTAGTGTGAGTGGTGGGCGCAGCAAACATCAGTAGTGTGAGTGGTGGGCGCAGCAAACATCAGTAGTGTGAGTGGTGGGCGCAGCAAACATCAGTAGTGTGAGTGGTGGGCGCAGCAAACATCAGTAGTGTGAGTGGTGGGCGCAGCAAACATCAGTAGTGTGAGTGGTGGGCGCAGCAAACATCAGTAGTGTGAGTGGTGGGCGCAGCAAACATCAGTAGTGTGAGTGGTGGGCGCAGCAAACATCAGTAGTGTGAGTGGTGGGCGCAGCAAACATCAGTAGTGTGAGTGGTGGGCGCAGCAAACATCAGTAGTGTGAGTGGTGGGCGCAGCAAACATCAGTAGTGTGAGTGGTGGGCGCAGCAAACATCAGTAGTGTGAGTGGTGGGCGCAGCAAACATCAGTAGTGTGAGTGGTGGGCGCAGCAAACATCAGTAGTGTGAGTGGTGGGCGCAGCAAACATCAGTAGTGTGAGTGGTGGGCGCAGCAAACATCAGTAGTGTGAGTGGTGGGCGCAGCAAACATCAGTAGTGTGAGTGGTGGGCGCAGCAAACATCAGTAGTGTGAGTGGTGGGCGCAGCAAACATCAGTAGTGTGAGTGGTGGGCGCAGCAAACATCAGTAGTGTGAGTGGTGGGCGCAGCAAACATCAGTAGTGTGAGTGGTGGGCGCAGCAAACATCAGTAGTGTGAGTGCTGGGCGCAGCAAACATCAGTAGTGTGACAGGTGGGCGTAGCAAACATCAGTAGTGTGAGTGGTGGGCGCAGCAAACATCAGTAGTGTGAGTGGTGGGCGCAGCAAACATCAGTAGTGTGAGTGGTGGGCGCAGGAAACATCAGTAGAGTGGTGGGCGCAGCAAACATCAGTAGTTGTGGCCTGGTGGTTAACACTCTCGCTTCACACGGTGAGGGCCTGGGTTCGATTCCCAGCCAGAGTAGAAACATTGGACGTGTTTCTTTCCACCTGTTGTCTATGTTCCCCATCAGTAAAATGGGTACCTGGGTGTTAGTCGACTGGTGTGTGTCGCATCCTGGGATACTGACCTAAGGAGGCCTGGTCACAGACCGGCCCGAGGGGGCGTTGACCCCCGGAACTCTCTCCAGATAAACTCCAGAAACTCCAGTGTGAGTGGTGGGCGCAGCAAACATCAGTAGTGTGAGTGTGGGGCGCAGCAAACATCAGTAGTGTGAGTGGTGGGCGCAGCAAACATCAGTAGTGTGAGTGGTGGGCGCAGCAAACATCAGTAGTGTGAGTGGTGGGCGCAGCAAACATCAGTAGTGTGACAGGTGGGCGTAGCAAACATCAGTAGTGTGAGTGGTGGGCGCAGCAAACATCAGTAGTGTGAGTGGTGGGCGCAGCAAACATCAGTAGTGTGAGTGGTGGGCGCAGCAAACATCAGTAGTGTGAGTGGTGGGCGCAGGAAACATCAGTAGAGTGGTGGGCGCAGCAAACATCAGTAGTGTGAGTGGTGGGCGCAGCAAACATCAGTAGTGTGAGTGGGGGGCGCAGCAAACATCAGTAGTGTGAGTGGTGGGCGCAGCAAACATCAGTAGTGTGAGTGTTGGGCGCAGCAAACATCAGTAGTGTGAGTGGTGGGCGCAGCAAACATCAGTAGTGTGAGTGGTGGGTGCAGCAAACATCAGTAGTGTGAGTGGTGGGCGCAGCAAACATCAGTAGTGTGAGTGGTGGGCGCAGCAAACATCAGTAGTGTGAGTGGTGGGTGCAGCAAACATCAGTAGTGTGAGTGGTGGGCGCAGCAAACATCAGTAGTGTGACAGGTGGGCGTAGCAAACATCAGTAGTGTGAGTGGTGGGCGCAGCAAACATCAGTAGTGTGAGTGGTGGGCGCAGCAAACATCAGTAGTGTGAGTGGTGGGCGCAGCAAACATCAGTAGTGTGAGTTGTGGGCGCAGCAAACATCAGTAGTGTGAGTGTTGGGCGCAGCAAACATCAGTAGTGTGAGTGGTGGGCGCAGCAAACATCAGTAGTGTGAGTGGTGGGTGCAGCAAACATCAGTAGTGTGAGTGGTGGGCGCAGCAAACATCAGTAGTGAGTGGTGGGCGCAGCAAACATCAGTAGTGTGAGTGGTGGGTGCAGCAAACATCAGTAGTGTGAGTGGTGGGCGCAGCAAACATCAGTAGTGTGACAGGTGGGCGTAGCAAACATCAGTAGTGTGAGTGGTGGGCGCAGCAAACATCAGTAGTGTGAGTGGTGGGCGCAGGAAACATCAGTAGAGTGGTGGGCGCAGCAAACATCAGTAGTGTGAGTGGTGGGCGCAGCAAACATCAGTAGTGTGAGTGGGGGGCGCAGCAAACATCAGTAGTGTGAGTGGTGGGCGCAGCAAACATCAGTAGTGTGAGTGGTGGGCGCAGCAAACATCAGTAGTGTGAGTGGTGGGCGCAGCAAACATCAGTAGTGTGACAGGTGGGCGTAGCAAACATCAGTAGTGTGACTTAAGAAATCGTAATGACACGATTGCAAATAAACCATACCCCTGGCCGGGATTGAACCCGCGGTCATAGAGTCTCAAAACTCCAGCCCGTCGGGCTGGAGTTTTGAGACTGGAGTTTTTGCCCGTCGCGACGGGCTGGAGTTTTGAGACTCTATGACCGCGGGTTCAATCCCGGCCAGGGGTATGGTTTATCAGTAGTGTGAGTGGTGGCGCAGCAAACATCAGTAGTGTGAGTGGTGGGCGCAGCAAACATCAGTAGTGTGAGTGGTGGGCGCAGCAAACAACAGTAGTGTGAGTGGTGGGCGCAGGAAACATCAGTAGAGTGGTGGGCGCAGCAAACATCAGTAGTGTGAGTGGTGGGCGCAGCAAACATCAGTAGTGTGAGTGGGGGGCGCAGCAAACATCAGTAGTGTGAGTGGTGGGCGCAGCAAACATCAGTAGTGTGAGTGTTGGGCGCAGCAAACATCAGTAGTGTGAGTGGTGGGCGCAGCAAACATCAGTAGTGTGAGTGGTGGGTGCAGCAAACATCAGTAGTGTGAGTGGTGGGCGCAGCAAACATCAGTAGTGTGAGTGGTGGGCGCAGCAAACATCTGTAGTGTGAGTGGTGGGCGCAGCAAACATCAGTAGTGTGAGTGGTGGGCGCAGCAAACATCAGTAGTGTGAGTGGTGGGCGCAGCAAACATCAGTAGTGTGAGTGGTGGGTGCAGCAAACATCAGTAGTGTGAGTGGTGGGGGCAGCAAACATCAGTAGTGTGAGTGGTGGGCGCAGCAAACATCAGTAGTGTGAGAGGTGGGCGCAGCAAACAGTAGTGTGAGTGGTGGGCGCAGCAAACATCAGTAGTGTGAGTGGTGGGCGCAGCAAACATCAGTAGTGTGAGTGGTGGGCGCAGCAAACATCAGTAGTGTGAGTGGTGGGCGCAGCAAACATCAGTAGTGTGAGAGGTGGGCGTAGCAAACATCAGTAGTGTGAGTGGTGGGCGCAGCAAACATCAGTAGTGTGAGTAGTGGGCGCAGCAAACGTCAGTAGTGTGAGTGGTGGGCGCAGCAAACATCAGTAGTGTGAGTGGTGGGCGCAGCAAACATCAGTAGTGTGAGTGGTGGGCGCAGCAAACTTCAGTAGTGTGAGTGGTGGGCGCAGCAAACATCAGTAGTGTGAGTGGTGGGCGCAGCAAACATCAGTAGTGTGAGTGGTGGGAGCAGCAAACATCAGTAGTGTGAGTGGTGGGCGCAGCAAACATCAGTAGTGCTACATGAAACACTACCAGTTAGCAACTTCTTTTTAGGTGAGTTATCCCCAGGTGATCTGCTCACCACCTGTGTGTGTGTGTGTACTCACCTATTTGTACTCACCTATTTGTGGTTGCAGGGGTCGAGTCCTAGCTCCTGGCCCCGCCTGTTCACCGGTTGCTACTAGACCCTCTCTCTCCCCGCTCCATGAGCTTTATCAAACCTCGTCCTAAAACTGTGTATGGTTCCTGCCTCCACTACGTCATTTTCTAGGCTATTCCACTGCCTTACAACTCTATGACTGAAGAAATACTTCCTACTATCTCTCTGACTCATTTGTGTCTTCAACTTCCAATTGTGGCCTCTTGTTTCTGTGTCCCCTCCCTGGAACATCCTGTCTTTGTCCACCTTGTCTATTCCACGCAGTATTTTATATGTCGTTATCATGTCTCCCCTGACCCTCCTGTCCTCCAGTGTCGTCAGGCCGATTTCCTTTAATCTTTCTTCATAGGACATTCCCCTTAGCTCTGGAACTAACCTTGTTGCAAACCTTTGTACTTTCTCTAGTTTCTTGACGTGCTTTATCAAGTGCGTGTTCCAAACAGGTGCTGCATACTCCAGTATGGGCCTGACATACACGGTGTACAGTGTCTTGAATGATTCCTTACTAAGGTGTCGGAATGCTGTTCTCAGGTTTGCCAGGCGCCCATATGCTGCAGCAGTTATCTGATTGATGTGTGCTTCCGGAGACATGCTCGGTGTTATACTCACCCCAAGATCTTTCTCCTTGAGTGAGGTTTGCAGTCTTTGGCCACCTAGCCTATACTCTGTCTGTGGTCTTCTGTGCCCTTCCCCTATCTTCATGACTTTGCATTTGGCAGGATTAAATTCGAGAAGCCATTTGCTGGACCAGGTGTCCAGTCTGTCCAGGTCTCTTTGAAGTCCTGCCTGGTCCTCATCAGATTTAATTCTCCTCATTAACTTCACATCGTCTGCAAACAGGGACACTTCTGAGTCTAATCCTTCCGTCATGTCGTTCACATATACCAAAAATAGCACTGGTCCTAGGACCGACCCCTGTGGGACCCCGCTCGTCACAGGTGCCCACTGTGATACATCATTACGTACCATGACTCGTTGTTGCCTCCCTGTCAGGTATTCTCTGATCCATTGCAGTGCCCTTCCTGTTATATGCGCCTGATGCTCTAGCTTCTGCACTAATCTCTTGTGAGGAACTGTGTCAAAGGCCTTCTTGCAGTCCAAGAAGATGCAATCAACCCACCCCTCTCTCTCTCTTGTCTTACTTCTGTTATTTTATCATAAAATTCCAGAAGGTTTGTGACACAGGATTTGCCTTCCGTGAATCCGTGCTGGTTGACATTTATACTCCTGTTCCGTTCCAGGTGCTCCACCACTCTCCTCCTGATAATCTTCTCCATAATTTTGCATACTATACACGTCAATGACACAGGTCTATAGTTTAGTGCCTCTTTTCTGTCTCCTTTTTTGAAAATGGGAACTACATTTGCCGTCTTCCATAGCTCTGGTAGTTGCCCAGTTTCCAGGGATGTGTTGAAGATTGTGGTAAGTGGTACGCACAACATATCTACTCCCTCTCTAAACACCCATGGAGAGATGTTGTCCGGTCCCATTGCCTTTGAGGTATCGATGTCCCTTAGCAGTTTCTTCACCTCCTCCTTATCTGTATGTATGTCGTCCAACACTTGTTGGTGTATTCCTTGTTGGTGTCCCCATCTGGTCTGTCCCTCCAGAGTCCTTTCTGTCTCTACTGTAAATACTTCCTTAAATCTCGTGTTGAACTCCTCACATACCTCTTGATCGTTTCTTGTGAGTTCTCCACCTTCTTTCCTCAGCCTTATCACCTGGTCCTTGACTGTTGTCTTCCTCCTAATGTGGCTATACAGCAGTTTCGGGTCAGATTTGACTTTCGATGCTATGTCGTTTTCATACTGTCGCTGGGCCTCCCTCCTTATCTGCGCATACTCGTTTCTGGCTCTTCTACTAATCTCCTTGTTTTCCTGGGTCCTATGCCTCCTGTACCTTTTCCATTCTCTGTTGCACTTAGTTTTTGCCTCCCTACACCTTCGGGTAAACCAAGGACTCGTTTTGGTCTTCCTATTATTTCTGTTTCCCTTGGGAACAAAACTTTCCTCTGCCTCCTTGCACTTTGTTGCCACGTATTCCATCATCTCGTTTACTGATTTTCCTACCATTTCTCTGTCCCACTGAACCTCCTGCAGGAAGTTTCTCATACCTGTGTAGTCCCCCCTTTTATAGTTTGGCCTGTCCCCTTCAGTTCCTGTTACCTTCTCCACTTGTAACTCTACTATATAGTCAAAACTCAGAACCACATGATCGCTAGCTCCAAGGGGCCTCTCGTAAGTGATGTCCTCGATGTCTGAACTGCTCAGGGTGAACACAAGATCCAGTCTTGCTGGCTCATCCTCCCCTCTCTCTCTGGTTGTGTCCCTGACATGTTGATGCATGAGGTTTTCAAGTACCACATCCATCATCTTGGCTCTCCATGTTTCGGGACCCCCATGTGGCTCCAGGTTTTCCCAGTCGATCTCCCTGTGGTTGAAATCGCCCATTACCAGTAACTTTGCTCTGCTCGAGTGAGCTCTTCTTGCCACCTCAGCCAGTGTGTCCACCATCACCCTGTTGTTTTCTTCGTACTCCTCTCTTGGCCTCCTGCAGTTCTGTGGTGGGTTATACATCACTCCAATGACTACTTTATGTTCTCCGGACTGAATTGTACCTACAATGTAGTCTCTTTCTCCAATCATGTCCATGCCTTCCATTTCCTCAAATCCCCATTGGTGTTTTATGAGCAGTGCAACCCCTCCTCCCCCTCTACTCCTTCTATCTTTCCTCAGGATCTGATATATTGTTGGGAAGATTGTGTCTGTTATTGTCTCAGCGAGTTTTGTTTCTGTGACTGCTATGATGTCTGGGGATTTTTCACTGATTCTTTCATTCCACTCCTCATGTTTATTCGTTATTCCATCCGCGTTTGTGTACCAAACCTTTAGTTTCTTTTCTATCATTGTGGTCATGCAAGTATATTGGGGTTGGGGGAGCGAGAGCCTTGGTGGGGGCCTATATGGGGCTGTGGTGTAGGTGGGGTATGTGTTGATGGGGGTGGGGTCAGAATGCCCATAAGGGACAGCTGTTGGGGTGAGGTTTGTGATATGGGGGTTGGTGGCAGAGAGAACAGTGAGTGGGTTGTAGTATAGGTTGCTCAGTTGCGTTGGGAATGTCGCGGGTGGGGTCTTTTGGTGGGAGATTCTGTGGGGTGTGTTTGCCCTTCCTCCTGTGTCTGGGTCCTGCTCATTTTCATTGCTTCTCGTTCCTCCTTGCATCTCTGTACCCTCTCTTTCAGTGTAGTCCTTTCTTCTTGTGTTCTGTCGCGGTC
>NC_091297.1:56733949-56753949 GCF_038502225.1 Cherax quadricarinatus
TTTGTGTTTGTGTGTGTGTGTGTGTGTGTGTGTGTGTGTGTGTGTATGAGTTTGTGTGTATGTGTGTGTGTGTGTGTGTGTGTGTGTGTGTGTGTGTGTGTGTGTGTGTGTGTGTGTGTGTGTGTGTGTGTGTGTGTGTGTGTGGGTGTAGGGTTGTTTGCGTGACAACCCACCACCCAACAGCAAGTGTCTATAACATGGAACTGAAGGAGAGCAACATTACAACGCTAATAACCACACAAGTAGCAAGGAGAGCTCTGGTGATCATGGAAGACTGACACCATTATGAAAACTACAGAGAGAGAGAAAGGAAGGGATGAATCAGCAAGATTATACCTATTTTTCATTTTAAGTACATATGACATAGGAGAGGTGTGTTATGGAAGGCTTCTAGGTTGTAACAACATCAGTACATATTGAGGCTTATCTATACATACATAACATACATAACATACATAACATACATAATATACATAACATACATAACACGCACATGGGAACCTGAAACTTATAACGACGTTTCGGTCAGACTTGAAATATCACCTAGTCTCAAAAGGAAGTGCCAAGGAAAGTGAGCCACAATATATTCTTGTGAAAGCAAACCTGAATAATAGCACATCAAATGAGGAAAGCAAGAAACCAGAATTCTAAAGAAGATCCTTGTTACGCCGAGATGCGTCTTTGTAAAATATAACTTTTATATTTGTTCATCTATCTAATATTACATTTCCATATTTCCCATTTTCATTATATGTATATATTTATATGATGAATTATTTTTGTAAGGAAATGGATGGTTCACCATGGGTAACGACCAATTTATGTTTGTGTGGCCTCACCTCTGCACTACTCGCCTGATGCCAGCTGATGTCAAGGGTGAGTGATGTGGGTTAGTCAGTACGACACCTCTCTCAGTTTTGAGAAGGTCCTCTCTACCTACTCTTTAATTTGATTGAGAAGCTATCCACCAGTATAGCATTATTCTCGGTCTTTTGAGAGTAGAGTATTTGTGAAACTCTCACCAAGTAAAATCTCGTCAGTGTTCAAAGAGATTTCCGTTATTAAGCTTGGATCGTTTCTGGTTAAAAAGACATTGTAACTTTATCAATTTCATATGTATATACCCATTCTATCAGAATGAAGGTAATTGTCAGCGGTATATACGTTAAGTCTGTCAAGTGTTATTTCTATATTATAAGTAAAGGTGCCATTTTAAAATACCTTACAGAATATTACATAAGTTAGGTTATATTAAAAATAAATTTTAATGCAGTCTTTCCATCACCCCATCATATAAATCCTTATTACGATTTTCCATGAGTAATAATCATTAAAAAAACAAAAAGGACGTTGTGACTGTACAAGTGATAATAATGTAGTACATAGCTGGGGTGTCTGAAGATGAAAAAAATAATACGAAAAACAAGAGCACCGACAAGAACTGTAAAAGTCTGTGATTTATCCGGAGATGCAGAAAGGTACAAGAAGAAACATCAGAGTATGGAAAAACTATAAGAAGTGGAGGGTAGCTGAAAACATAGAATCTAGCTGAAGTAGAAGCAAAAATCCACGAGTGAAGTGAGAAGCTGAGCAGCAACTTGAGAATGACTTAGCGAAGAAGCTATATATAAAACAAAAGTTGTATACAGTTACTTTAAGTTAAAAAGAACGTGGCAGCAAAAGACCATAAACTAAAGCTGAAAAGGTAAGAAGAGTTTATGAGGACTTACAAGGATGTCTGCGAATAAATGAGCAGTTGGTTGCAGATGTTTGTGGGATAACATCACAGAGACGAAGATTGATAAATAATATAAGGGGTGTTACTGCAGGTCCACGGGGAGGGAAATAAAGCAATTGTAAGAATCATGGTAAACGGTGAACGCGATCTTAATGGCTAAGCAAGGGACAAATAGGACGTTTAAACTACTACACGATAACGTTGATGCACTTACAATGTAAAATGATGGAGATGATTATCAGCAGAAAGAGAGAGTTTTATGAACTACAACCAAGACATACACACATTGACATGAGGACATATGAACAACTGGCGCACTCACACACACACACACACACACACACACACACACACACACACACACACTCTCTCACACACACACACACACACACACACACACACACACACACACACACACACACACACACGGTCCCACCTTCACTCATTCACGCAAACGTACAAACTACGCACTCATACTCTCTCTCTCTCTCTCTTTCTCTCTCTCTCTCTCTCTCTCTCTCTTTCTCATTCTCTCTCTCTCTCTCTCTCACTCTTTCTCTCGTTATCCCTCTCTCTCACTTTCCCTCTCACTATCTCTCCCTCTTACTATCCACCTCTCTCACTATCCCTCTCTCTCACTATCTCAATCTCTCTCTCTCTCTCTGTCTCTCTTTCTCTCTGTCTCTCTCTCTCTCTCTTTTTTTTTTTTTTTTTTTTTTTTTTTTTTTTTTTTTTTTTGTCTTTTTTTTTTACACAGGGTTTGACAAGGTTAAGGATCCCTAGCTTTATTGACAGCTATATTACTTGTTAAGGATTCCTAACTTTATTGGCAAGCTAAGAGCTGTTACCTACATCAGCTCATTTGAAAGCATTTTTATTGTTATGAGACATACAAGTAGGGAACAGGATGAAGTTGCAGCCATCTGTGGGCCAGCATTTTCATCTGATCAACTGACTTTATCTCGTTGACATCGTTATGCTGTACGAATGTGTTCCATACTCGAGTCATCCTGGGTATGTATGATCTCAGATGGAGTGATGCTCTGGAGAAGGGTACAGTCAGAGTGAAGTTGCTGCTTTCTGCCCATCTTGTGGCATACAAGCTTGTTTCACACTGTCCTCGAAGTGGATCCAAGTGTGGTAGTTTGTCAATATTGCACTTGTACATAACAGTAAGGCCACCCACATCCCTCCTGTGTTGAAGGCTCTGCTGAAATGACAGATCTATCCAGGATGGGTCCAGGCGAGAGATGAGACGTCCTGCTCTGTTCTCTACTCTGTCAAGCAGTCGCAGATGAGAGGGAGGGGCAGGCAAACCAAGAAAGTAGAGCGTACTCAAGGTGTGAGCGTACTTGTGCCTCGTACAGAATCTTGCAACCCCTACTGTCAAGCAGATGCGAAATACGGCGAAGTGCTGTAAGCTTCCTGGCTGCCTTGTTTGCAAGATTTACAGCATGGTTCTTCACGGTCAGTTTGGAGTCAAATTTCACCCCAAGGATATCAACTTCTTCCCCAGGTGCCAACACCCTCCCATTCATCCTTACTACTGCACCAGCATTACCATCATGGTGCCTAGAGACCATCATCATTTGCATTTTCTCAAATGCAAATGTTACTTGCCATCTATTTCCCCAAGCTGATATAGCTCTTAACTGGTGATTGATGTAGCTTAGAGCAGCTGGCATTTCTTCTCTTGGATAAGTGAATGTCAGTGTACAGTCATCTGCGTATGCATGGGATTCTGGGATGAGATGAAGATGGTCATTAAAGTAGACATTCCATAACAATGGTCCCAGCACGCTTCCTTGTGGAACACTTGCCCCAATAGGATGTCTTGCTGATTCCGTTCCATTGAGAACTACCCTTAGATATCTACGATGAAGGTAATCACTGAGGAGACAGCGTAGAGCCTGCAATTCCCAGTGCTTGAAGTTTTACTAAGAGGCCACACGCGGTCGATAGCACCAGCAATGTCCAATGCTACCACACAGCTGACTTTGGATTCATCCAGTGACTGGTGCCACTTACCTGAGAGGTTTAACAACAGATAAGCAGCAGAGTAACCTTCCCTGAAGCCATATTGACAGTCACAAAGTAGTGAGTGCTAGTCAAAAATCTCTGTCATTTGTCTTGAGATTATTGTCTCAAGGATCTTACCAGTGATTGATAGGAATGACACTGGTCTGTAGTTGCTGATTTCTGCTCTGCTCTTCTTTTTGTGAACAGGGACTACATTTGCCTCTTTACACAGAGAGGGCCATTTACACTGTACTAGGCAGTGCTGAAAAATGTGAGTTAGAGGTGCTGCTAGCTGGTCTGCACATCTCAGCAATCTTGGGCTCAACTTGCCTGGGCCCACAGCCTTTTCTTGGTCAAGCGATTTAAGAAGGAAATGCACCTTCTCCTGCCTTATTGTCACCACTGACAGTTTTGAGACAGTTCTTGCAGTTAGCCAAGAAGGGTCCCTTGCTGGATCAGGAACTTGCATTTTGGTAACAAAGTGTTCGGCAAAGAGGTCCGCCTTCTCTTGACTACTAGTAGAGGTGGTCCCATCCTGTCGATTTAGAGGTGGAATGAGTTCATCACGCAGATAACATTGTCTGTCCTTGACCAGGGACCACCGGGTTTTGGAGCCTACCCTACCTGATGCTAGCTTTCTTTTTGTGTCCACCTCCCATTTAGCAATGCCCCACAGGCTTGCCTGTGCAAGTTCCTGTTATAGGTGGTAGGATGTTTCTTATACCTTCGCCATGCTTTGTACTTAGCAGTTGCAGCCTCTCTACAACGAAAGCCAAACCAAGGCTGATTTGTAGGCTTCGTCACATATTGCCGGTGAGGAATGTGTTCATGTTGTAGATTAAGGATATGTCCAGTGAAGGCTTTTACTTGGTTGTCAACATCCCCTTGGAGAAGAGCATTCCAATTGGTGGTGGCGAGCTCAGAGCAAAGGGCTGGCCAACTACCTCTTTCCCATAGCCAGGTTGTGCGTGCATACTCCTCTCCTCGTTCTGTTGGGATCTTAAGTGTCGTAAAAACAGCCTTGTGGTCAGATGATCTAACGTAGCCGAGGGGTTGACGAGTGACTATACCTTCTGCCAGATCACTCACTACTGGGTCAAGGGAGGAGCCAGAGATGTGAGTAGGGAAATCAACAAAGTTTCTCATGTCAAATACTGCAAGGTCATCAAAGTCCCCCTGTATAAGGTGTCGGTTGAGATCATCAACAATTATGATATGCTGACAGTTGTGTTGTAGCAGAAGGGAGTCAGTATTTTCCATTAGGAAGTTGATGGGGTCTGCATGTTGCCACTGAGGTCTGTACATTGCACATGCTAGTACAGAGGTACCAGTGTTTATGCAGAGCTTGAAAAACATCATTTCAAGATGAGTAGGGGTGGCAACATCAATGTGCTGGGCATGTACACTTTTAGAGAAGCACACAGCAGCACCTCCTCCTTGCCCTTGCCTGTCTCTTCTCATCCATGAGGTGTAGCCAGCAATTCTTGCAAAATTTTCTGGAGTCCTCTCATTCAAAAATGTTTCAACAACAACTATCATGTCGGGACGACGAGTGTTCACAAAACTATGTGTGAGTTCTCCAACATTAGCAATGAAACTTCTAATGTTGGCTGACAGGATGCTGATAGATTGGCTCCTTATGATGTGGTCAGCTTGAAGTGGTGGGTGTGTAAGGCATGTAAGGTGCCTGTCCTTGAGAGAGGTAGGGTACTGAGGCAGCTGCAGGGATGTAGGTCTGTGGTCTTGTGTAAGGCGCAATATCACCTGCTGGGCTGAGATAGGAGTAGCTGAGTAGGTGACGTGTGAGTGTTCACAGAGATCCTGCTGGTTTGTTCCGAGAACAGGTCTCTAAACAGGTGGTTCTGTCTGTCAAGTTTCCTTTCTTGTAGCAGTAATTGCACCTGGTATCTCGCCGGCACTTGTTGGCGGTGTGCCCCTTCCGGTGACAATGAGAGCACTGCCTAGGTGCCTGGTAGGGTGGACTATGATTTGTTGCACCTCCTGTGTCTTTTGCTGATTTGTCCTCAGGTTCTGCCACTGGGACTGTGTTAGTGGAGGGTGTGACGGCTGTAGATGTCTTCCTCTTCCACGTCCTCTTCCACGTCCTCTACCCCGTCCTCTACCAGTTCTGACAGATGTGTTCCTGCTGTTCGCACTTTGGCGCAGTAGGTGGCCAGGTGCAGTGATAGTTCCCTGATTATTAACTGCACCAATCTCTGGTGGAGAAAATCCTGACTCAAAACTTGCCGATGAAGCACTGCTGCCAGATGCTGGAATAGTGTCGGCAGGTATGCTGACAGATGTAGGATCAGAGATGGTATGTGCACTGTCTAGTGCACTGGCAGTGGCCTAAGCAAAGATGTCAGGTGTAGGAGAATTAACAGATCCAGGGCTTCCTTCATTGCTGGGAAGAGAATTTGTTCCCTCTG
This sequence comes from Cherax quadricarinatus, assembly GCF_038502225.1. Classification (NCBI taxonomy): domain Eukaryota; kingdom Metazoa; phylum Arthropoda; class Malacostraca; order Decapoda; family Parastacidae; genus Cherax; species Cherax quadricarinatus. The sequence continues at coordinate 56,740,136 of NC_091297.1, forward strand.
TGGTGGTCAGAGGAATTGTGTAAGAATTCCCAAAGGTAGTGTTTTGAACTCTGTCAATCTGTGGGGCCTTAGCGATGACAGAATTCCACCAGTTATTTACCCCAGAGTTTAGCTCAGTGTGGGACTTCCAGTCTTTGTCAATAGTGTCACCATCAGATGAGCAGCTTATGTCACTTGATGTATGCATGCACTGGCCTTCTACAATAGCTTGAAGGTTTTCTAATGATTTGAGGAGCTCAAGAAGTACTTCCCTGTGATGGATTATCTTAGCTGCGACTTTACAACACAGCCCATGAGGGCAGTCTTGATCTTTGGACAGGAGTCCCTGAGGTAGTACTTCTGAACCTTCCTCCTGTAGCTCCAGGCTTGTATCTCTCTCTCTTTCTCACTCCCATAGTCCTTTCCCCACCCTCCTCTCTCTCTATCTCTCTCTAGCCTTCTCTCTCCCTCTCCCTCTTTCTGTCTTTCCCTCTTTCTATCTTTCTCTCTCTCCCTCCCTTGCATTTTTCTCTCTCATAGCCTTTTCCCTTATCCTCCTCTCTCTCTCTCTCTTTCTCTCTCTCTCTCTCTTTCTCTCTCTCTCTCTCTCTCTCTCTCTCTCTCTCTCTCTCTCTCTCTCTCTCTCTCTCTCTCTCTCTCTCTCTCTCTCTCTCTCTCTCTCTCTCTCTCACTACCCTTTCTCTCCCCCCTCGTTTCTCTCTCTCTTCCCTAGTCTTTTCCCTCACCCCCCTCCCTCCTCTCTCTCCCTCCTTCTACCCTTTCTCTCTCCCCCACTTATTCTCTCTCTCCCTCTGTCTACCCTTTCTCTCTCCCCCTCTTATTATCTCTCTCTCTCCTCTAGCCTTCTCCCTCCCCCCCCACACACACACCCTGAAAATACATAAACTTTTCTCTGTGATAAAATACATAAGCTTCTTTCTGTGGTAAGAAAAAAAATGGGTGGCCTTAGAGCGCGGAAAACCAGAGATCTGGTGGACGAACCAGAAAGGAAAGATTGGGAGTTAGAGCTCCAAAAAAGGGAGGAAGAGTGGGGAAGGAAGATAGAAGAGCTTGGTAAGATAATGGAGGAGAGGATAGCTGAAGAGTGCAGGAAGCGGGAGCTACAAGTCTTAGCAGCAGAAGCTAGGATACAGTGTTTAGAAGAGAAACTTAAAAACCTAAAACAGATTAGAGAGACAAATGTCAATTCAGATTCGACATCAGGAAATTCTATGTCAGGCACAGACAAGGGGACTGTAAGAAACAAAGGAGATATGCCATATGTGAAGGCCCTATCAGACCAGGGACAGGGAAAAGACGAGGAGCACACTAAGATCAAATGACAGATCTGAAGACAATGGAGGTATATTATATGCAGAGACTCTAACAGCCAACTGCAGTAGCAAGGAACCGCTGATCATGAAAGATATTTTACTGAACATAGAAGTTTCAACCAGGACAGGGATTGAAGACAAGAACATTTCAATAGAAGGAACTAAAACACCTTAGAGGATGCAAATGGAGACTCAGTGGGAGGAGGAAAGGGAGAGGTCAGTTTTTGTCTACGGGCTCCAATAGCCAAAGGGGGCACCCACGATGAAAGAAAACAGGAGGAGGAAAAAATGATTGAAGGGATCATGAAAACAATAGGTGAGGGCAATATGACCAAGGTGACAAATTTTTGGAGAATTGGGAGGTTTGCGATTGGAAGGAAACGGCCTGTCAAAGTAATTTTCAAGAAAGAATCAGCTCGAACCAGGATCCTGCAAGAGAAAGCACGACTGAGGGACAAACCAGGGTACCAGAAAGTATACCTCAATTGCGACAGAACACAAGAAGGACTACACTGAAAGAAAGGATACAGAGATGCAAGGAGGAACGAGAGGCAATGATGAAGATGAGCAGGACCCAGACACAGGAGGAAGGGCAAACACACCCCGCAGAAACTCCTGCAGAAGGACTGTTCCCTCTGTCACCAACCTCCACATCACAAACCTCACCCCTGCAGCTGCCCCCTATGGGCATTCTGCCCCCACCCCCTCATCACAAACCCCGCCCACACCACAGCCCCCCATAGGCCCCCTCCATGGCTCCCACTCCTCCAACCCCAATATTCTCCCAGGACCACAGTGATAGAAAAGAAGCTGAAGGTTTGGTACACAAATGCAGATGGAAAGCGAATGAATGTGAGCAGTGGCACGAAAGAATCAGCGAGAAATCCCCAGACATCATAGCAGTCACAGAAACGAAACTCGCTGAGACAATAACAGACGCAATCTTCCCGCCGGGATATCAGATCCTGAGGAAAGATAGAAGGAGTAGGGGGGAGGAGGGGTTGCACTGCTCATAAAAAACCGATGGGGATTTGAGGAAATGGAAGGCATGGACGTGTTTGGAGAAAGAGACTACATAGTAGGAACAATTCGGTCTGGAGAACATAAAGTAGTCATTGGAGTGATCTCTAACCCACCACAGAAGTGCAGGAGGCCAAGAGAGGAGTAAGAAGAAAACAACAGAGCGATGGTGGACACACTGGCTGAGGTGGCAAGAAGAGCTCACTCGAGAAGAGCAAAGTAACTGGTAATGGGCGATTTCAACCACAGGGAGATCGACTGGGAAAACCTGGAGCCACATGGGGGTCCCGAAACATGGAGAGCCAAGATGATGGATGTGGTACTTGAAAACCTCATGCATCAACATGTCAGGGACACTACCAGACAGAGAGGGGAGGATGAGCCAGCAAGACTGGATCTTGTGTTTACCATGAGCAGTTCAGACATTGAGGACATCACTTACGAGAGGCCCCATGAAGCTAGCATCACTTGGTTCTGAGTTTTGATTATATAGTAGAGTTACTAGTGGAGAGGGTAACAGGAACTGAATGGGAAAAGCCAAACTATAAAATGGGTGGACTACACAGGTATGAGGAACTTCCTGCAGGAGGTTCAGTGGGACAGAGAACTGGTAGGAAAATCAGTAAAGGAGATGATGGAATATATAACAACAAAGCGCAAGGAGGCAGAGGAAAGGTTTGTTCCCAAGGGAAATAGAAACAATAGGAAGACCAAAGCGAGTCCTTGATTTACCCGAGGGTGTAGGGAGGCAAAAATTAAGTGCACCAGAGAATGGAAAAGGTACAGGAGGCAAAGGACCCAGGAAAATAACGAGATTAGTAGAAGAGCCAGAAACGAGTATGCACAGATAAGGAGGGAGGCCCAGCGACAGTACGAAAACGACATAGCATCGAAGGCAAGTCTGACCCGAAACTGCTGTATAGCCACATTAGGAGGAAGACAACACTCAAAGACCAGGTGATCAGGCTGAGGAAAGAAGGGGGGAACTCACAAGAAACGATCAAAAGGTATGTGAGGAGCTCAACATGAGATTTAAAGAAGTATTTAGAGTGGAGACAGGAAGGCCTCTGAGGGGACAGAACGGAGGGGGACACCAGCACGGAATATACCAACAAGTGTTGGATGACATACATACAAATGAGGAGGAGGTGAAGAACTGCTATGGGAAATCGATACCTCAAAGGGAATGGGACAGGACAACATCTCCCCGTGGGTCCTTAGAGAGGGAGCATATATACTGTGTGTGCGCCACTTACCACAATCTTCAACACATCCCTGGAAACTGGGGAACTACCTGAGGTATGGAAGACAGCAAATGTAATTTCCATTTTTAAAAATGGAGACAGAAAAGAGGCACTAAACTATAGACCTGTGTCACTGACGTGTATAGTATGCAAAGTTATGGAGAAGATTATCAGGAGGAGAGTGGTGGAGCACCTGGAACGGAACAAGAGTATAAACGCCAACCAGCAAGGATTCTTGGAAGGCAAATCCCGTGTCACAAACCTTCTGGAGTTTTAAGATAAAGTAACAGAAGTAAGACACGAGAGAGAGGGGTGGGTTGATTGCATCTTCTTGGACTGCAAGAAGGCCTTTGACACAGTTCCTCACAAGAGATTAGTGCGGAAGCTGGAGGTTCAGGCACATATAACAGGAAGGGCACTGCAATGGATCAGAGAATACCTGACAGGGAGGCAGCAGCGAGTCATGGTACGTGATGACGTATCACAGTGGGCACCAGTGCTATTTTTGATATATGTGAAAGACATGATGGAAGGGTTATACTCAGATGTGTCCCTGTTCGCAGATGATGTGAAGTTAATGAGGAGAATTAAATCAGATAAGGATCAGGAAGGACTTCAAAGAGACCTGGACAGACTGGACACCTGGTCCAGCAACTGGCTTCTCGAATGCAACCATGCCAAATGCAAAGTCATGAAGATCGGGGAAGGGCACAGAAGACTGCAGATGGAGTATAGGCTAGGTGGCCAAAGACTGCAAACCTCGCTCAAGGAGAAAGATCTTGGGTTGAGTATAACACCGAGCATGTCTCCGGAAGCACACATCAACGAGATAACTGCTGCAGCATATGGGTTCCTGAAAAACCTGAGAAAAGTGTTCCGATACCTTAGTAAGGAATCGTTCAAGACACTGTACACCGTGTACGTCAGGCCCATACTGGAGTATGCAGCACCTGTTTGGAGCCCGCACTTGATCAAGCATGTCAAGAAATTAGAGAAAGTGTAAAGGAAGAGGCGGGGCCTGGAGCTAAGACTCGACCCCTGCAACCACAAATAGGTGAGTACAAATAAGTGAGTACACACACTCACACAAACATGCACATGAGCACACACACACACACACACACACACACACACACACACACACACACACACACACAAACACACACACACACACACACACACACACACACACACACACACACACACACACACACACACACACACACACACACACACACACACACACACACACACACACACACACACACACACACACACACACACACACACACTGAGAAAACCTGGAGCCCTTTGGGGGTCCCAAAACATGGAGAGCCAAGATGATGGATGTGGTACTGGAAAACCTCATGCATTAACATGTTAGAGACACGACCAGAGAGAGAGAGGCGAGGACGGTTCAGCAAGACTGGACCTTGTATTCACCTTGAGTAGTTCGAACATCTAGAGTATCATGTAAGAAAGGCCCCTTGGAGCTAGTGATCATGTGGTTCTGTGCTTTGACTACATAGTTGAGGTATAAGTGGAGAGAGTAGCAGGAATAGGATGGGAAAACCAAACTACAAAAGGGGGGGACTATACACAGGCATGAGGAACTTCCTGCAAGACTTTCAGTGGAAGAGAGAAATGGAAGGAAAATCAGTAAACGAAATGATGGACTATGTGACAACAAAATGCAAGGAGGCAGAGTTGAGGTTTGTTCCCAAGGGAAACAGAAATAGTGGGACGACCAGAACGAGTCCTTGGTTCACCCAAAGGTGTAGGGAGGCAAAAACTAAGTGTACTATAGAATGGAAAAGGTAGAGAAGACAAAAGACCTAGCAAAACAAAGAGATCAGCCGAGGAGCCAGAAACGAATATTCACATATAAGAAGGGAGGCTCAACAACAATACGAAAATGACATAGCATCGAAAGTCAAATCTAACCCGAAGCTGTTGCATAGTCATATCAGGAGGAAAACAACAGTCAAGGACCAGGTAATCAGACTGAGGAAGGATGGTGGGGAGTTCACAAGAAACGACCAAGAGGTATGCGAGGAGCTCAACATGAGATTTAAAGAAGTATTTGCAGTGGAAACTGGTAGGAGTCCAGGGAATCAGAACAGGGAGGTACACCAACAAGTGCTGGATGAGGCACACATAACTGAGGAGGAGGTGAAGAAGCTGCTATGTGAACTTGATACCTCAAAGGCAGTGGATTAAACATCTCTCCCTTGGTCCTTAGAGAGGGAGCAGAGATGCTGTGTCTGCCATTAACAAAGATCTTTAACACATCCATTGAAACTGGGCAACTCCATGAGGTATTGAAGATGGCAAATGTAGTCCCAATTTTTAAAAAAGGAGACAGATGCAAAGCATTAAGCTGCAGACCTGTGTCACTAACGTGTATAACGTGTATAATATGGAAAGTCATAGAGAAGAACATCAGGAGGAGAGTGGTGGAGTGCCTGGAAAGAAACAAGTGTATAATCGACAACCAGCATGGTTTCAGGGAAGGAAAATCCTGTGTCACAAACCTACTGGAGTTTTATGACAAGGTGACAGAAGTAAGACAAGAGAGAGAGGTGGATAGACTGCATTTTCTTGGACTGCAAGAAGGCCTTCGACATAGTTCCTCACAAGAGGTTACTGCAAAAGCTAGAGGATCAGGCACACATAACAGGAAAGGCACTCCAATGGAACAGAAAATACCTGACAGGGAGGACACAACGAGTCATGGTACGTGACGAGGTGTCAGAATGGGCGCCTGTGACAAGCGGGGTTCCACAAGGGTCAGTCCTAGGACCTGTGCTGTTTTTGGCACATGTGAATGACATAACGGAAGGGATAGACTCAGATGATGTGATGATGCAGATGATGTGAAGTTAATGAGGAGAATTACATCGGACGAGGATCAGGCAGGATTACAAAGCTACCTGGACAGGCTGCAACCCTGGTCCAGCAACTGGCTTCTTGAATTTAACCCTGCCAAATGCAAAGTTATGAAGATTGGGGAAGAGCAAAGAAGACCGCAGACACAGTATAGTTTAGGTGGCCAAAGACTGCAAACTTCACTCAAGAAAAAAGATCTGGGGGTGAGTATAACACCGAGCATATCTCCTTAGGCGCACATCAATCAGATATCTGCTGCAGCGTACTGGCGTCTGGCAAACCTACGGAAAGCGTTCCGATACCTCAGTAAGGAATCGTTCAAGACTGTTCACCAATTAGGTCAAGCCCATACTGGAGTATGCAGCACCAGTTTGGAATCCACACCTGGTCAAGCACGTCAAGAAATTAGAGAAAGTGCAAAAGTTTGCATCAAGACTAGGCCCAGAGCTAAGGGGACTGTCCTACGGAGAAAGGTTAAGGGAAATTGGCCTGATGAGACTGGAGGACAGGAGGGTCAGGGGAGACATGATAACGACATTTAAAATACTGCACGGAATAGACAAGGTGGACAAAGACAGGATGTTCCGGAGATGGGACACAGGAACAAGAGGTCTCAATTGGAAGTTGAAGATTCAGATGAGTCAAAGGGATGTTAGGAAGTATTTTATCAGTCATAGAGTTGTCAGGCAGCGGAATAGTCTAGAAAGTGACGTAGTGGAGGCGGGAACCATACATAGTTTTAAGATGAGGTTCGATAAAGCTCATGGAGCAGGGAGAGAGAGGACCCAGTAGCAATCATTGAAGAGGCGAGGCCAGGAGCTATGACTCGACTTCTGCAACCACAAATAGATGAGTACACACACACACACACACACACAACGACATACAAAATACTGCGCGGAATAGATAAGATGGATAGAGACAGGATGTTTCAGAGAGGGAACACAAAAACAAAACGTCACAACTGGAAGCTGAAGATTCAGACGAGTCAAAGGACGTTAGGAAGTATTTCTTCAGTCATAGAGGTGTCAAGAAGTGGAATAGTCTAGAAAGTGAGGTAGTGGAGGCAGGAACCATGCGTAGCTTTAAGATGAGATATGATAAAGCTCATGGAGCGGGGAGAGAGAGGGCCTAGTAGCCATCAGTGAAGAGGCAGGGCCATGAGCTGAGTCTCGACCCCTGCAACCACAATTAGGTGAGTACATCAGGAGGAAGACAACAGTCAAAGACCTGATGATCAGGCTGAGGAAGGAAGGTGGGGAACTCACAAGCAACGATCACGAGGTATGTGAGGAGCTCAACAGGAGATTTAAGGAAGTATTTACAGTAGAGATAGGAAGGGCTCTGAGAAGACAGCACAGAAGGGACCATTAACAGGGAATATACCAACAAGTGTTGGATAACATACAAACAACGGAGGAGGAGGTGCAGAAGCTGGTAAGTGACCTTGATACCTCAAAGGCGATGGGACCGGAGAACATCTCCCCGTGGGTCCTTAGAGAAAGAGCAGAGATGCTGTGCGTGCCACTAACCACAATCTTCAATACATCCCTTGAAATTGGGCAACTATCTGAGGTATGGAAGATGGCAAATGTAGTCCCCATTTTTGTGAAAGGAGACAGAAACGAGGCACTAAACTATAGACCAGTGTCTCTGACGTGTAAATTATTCAAAGTCATGGAGAAGATTATCAGGAGAGTGGTGGAGCACCTGGAACGTAACAAGATTATAAACGACAACCAGCATGGATTCATGGAAGGCAAATCCTGTGTCACAAGCCTTTTGGAGTTTGACAAGGTATCAGAAGTAAGACACGAAAGAGAGGGGTGGGTTGAATGCATTTTCCTGGACTGTAGTAAGGCGTTCGACACAGAGATAGACTCTGAAGTGTCCCTGTTCGCAGATAATGCGAAGTTAATGAGAAGAATTAAATCAGATGAAGATCAGGCAGGACTACAAAGAGACCTGGACAGGCTGGACACGTGGTCCAGCAACTGGCTACTCGAATTCAACCCCGACAAATGCAAAGTCATGAAGACTGGGGAAGGGCAAACAAGACCGCAGACAGAGTATAGACTATGTGGACAAAGACTGCAAACCTCACTCAAGGAGAAAGATCTTGGGGTAACTATAACACCGAGCACCTCTCCGGAGGCACACATCAACCAGATAACTGCTGCAGCATACGGGAGCCTGGCAACAAGGCTAGTTCTAGAGCTGAAGGGAATGTCCTACGATGAAAGGTTGAGGGAAATCGGACTGACGACACTGAAAGACATGAGGGTCAGGGGAGACATGATAGCGACATACAAAATTTAAAATTTAAAATGAAGACTCAGGAAGTGGAGCAGTCTGTCATGTGATGTAGTGGAGGCAGGAACCATTCATAGTTTCAGTACGAGGTATGATAAAGCTCCTGGAGCAGGGAGTGTGCGGACCTAACAACGATCAATGAAGAGGAGGGGCCAGGAGCTATGTCTCGGCCCTTCTACCCACAAATAGGTGAGAACACACGTGGAATTTTCTGGAGAGTAACGTAGTGGAGGCAGGTACTATACATAAGCTTTAAGAAGAGGTGTGATAAAGCTCATGGAGCAGTGAGAGGGAGGACCCAATAGCGGTCAGTGAAGAGGCGAGGCCAGGAGCTATGACTCGACCCTGCAACCACAATTAGTTGAGCATAATTAGGTGAATACACGTTCAAGACTCCGAACATCGTGTACGTCAGGAACCCACACCTCGTCTAGGACGTCAGAAAATTAAAGATAGTGCAAAGGTTTGTAACAAGACTAGTCCCAGAGCTAAGGGGTATGTCCTACGAGGAGAGGTTAAGGGAAATCGACCTAACGACACTGGAGGACAGGAGGGATAGGGAAGACATGATAACGACATATAAAATACCGAGAATAATTGACAAAGTGAATAGGGACAGATGAATCACACGAATGTTATGAAGTATTTCTTCAGTCACAGAGTTGTCAGTAAGTGTAATAGTCTGGAGAGTGATGTAGTGGAAGCAGGAACCATACATAGTTTCAAGGAAAGGTGCAATAAAACTCATGGACCAGGGAAAGAGAGAGAACCTAGTAGCGACCACTTAAGAGGCGGGGCCAGGTGCTGTGAATCGACCCGTGCAACCACAATTAGGTGAATACAATTAGGCGAGTACACACACACACACACACACACACACACACACACACACACACACACACACACACACACACACACACACACACACACACACACACACACACACACACACACACACACACACACACACACACACACACACACACACACATACACACACACACACACACACACACACACACACACACACACACACACACATACACACACACACACACACACACACACATGCACACACACACACACACACACACACACACACACACACCTACAACAGGCCTAGTGTCTAATCGACATGTGCCTAGGACAAAATGGTAACTAACACACACACACACATACACACACATACACACACATACACACATACACACACATACACACATATACACACACACATACACATACACACACACACACAAACATACACACATACGCTCTCTCCCTCTCTCTCCCTCTCTCTCTCCCTCTCTCTCTCCCTCTCTCCCCCTCTCCCTCTTCCCCTCCCTCTCTCTCTCCCTCTCTCTCCCCCTCCCTCTCTCTCTCCCTCCCTCTCCCCCTCTCTCTCCCTCTCTCTCCCTCTCTCTATCTCTCCCTCTCTCTCTCCCTCTCTCTCTCCCTCTCTCTCTCCCTCTCTCTCTCTCTCTCTCTCCCTCTCTCTCTTCCTCTCTCTCTCCCTCTCTCTCTCCCTCTCTCCCTCACTCCCATAACCCAATCTCTCACCCTCCTCTCTCTCTCTAGGCTCCTCTCTCCATCTCTCCATTTCTCTCTCTCATAGCCTTTTCCCTTGCCCTCCTTTCTCCCTCTCTCTTTCTCTCCCTCTCCCTCTCCCTCTCTTTCTCCCTCTCTCTACACTTTCTCCCCCCCCTCACATTTCTCTCTCTCCCCCTTGGTCTTATCCCTCACCCCTATACTCTCTCCTCTCTCTCCCTCTTTCTACCCTTTCTCTCTCCTCTCTCTCCCTCTTTCTACCCTTTCTCTCTCCTCTCTCTCTACCCTTTCTCTCCCCCCACACCCCCCCCTCCTCTAGCCTTCTGTCTGCGGTAACAAAAAAAAAAAAAAAAAAAAAAAAAAAAAAAAAAAAAAAAAAAAAAAAAAAAAAAAAAAATATGGGTGGCCTTAGAGGACGGAAAACCAGAGATCTGGTAGAAGAACCAGGGAGGAAAGACTGGGAGTTAGAGCTCCAAAAAAGGGAGGAAGAGTGGGGAAGGAAGATAGTAGAGCTTGGTAAGAAAATGGAGGAGCGGATAGCTGAAGAGTGCAGGAAGTGGGAAGTACAGGCCTTAGCAGCAGAAGCTAGGATACAGTGCTTAGAAGAGAAACTGCAAAGCCTGAAACAGATTAGAGAGACAAATGACAATTCAGACGTGACATCAGGAAATTCAAAGTCAGGCGCAGACAAGGGGATGGTAAGCAACAACGGAGACATGCCGTACAGGAAGGCCCTATCAGACCCACGTGGGGCCAGGGAAAAGACGACGAGCACACTGAGATCAAACGACAGGTCTGAAGACAATGATGGAAATTCAGAGTCAGGCGCAGACAAGGGGATGGTAAGCAACAATGGAGACATGCCGTACACGAAGGACCTATCAGACCCACGTGGGGCCAGGGAAAAGACGATGAGCACACTAAGATCAAGCGACAGGTCCGAAGAAAATGAAGGTTTGTTATATGCAGAGGTTCTAACAGCCAACTGCAGTAGCAAGGGACAGCTGGCCAGGAAAGACAGTCCACTAAGAATAGATGTTTCAGATATGACAGGGACTGAAGGCAAGAACATGTCAATGGAAGGAAACAAAATGCCTCAGAGGAAGCAGATGGAGACTCAGTGGGAGGAGGAAAGGGCGAGGTCAGTTTTTGTGTACGGGCTCCAAGAAGCCAAGGGGGCCAACTTTGAAGAAATAAAACAGGAGGAGAAAAAAATGATTGAAGGCATCATGAAAACAATAGGGGAGGGCAATATGACCCAGGTGACAAATTTTCAGAGAATTGGGTGGTTTGCGAGTGGAAGGATACGGCCTGTCAGAGTAACTTTCAAGGAAGAATCAGTTCGAATCAGGATTCTGCAAGAGAAAGCAAGACTGAGAGACAAAGAGGGGTACCAGAGAGTATACCTCGACCGCGACAGAACACAAGAAGAAAGGACTACACTGAAAGAGAGGGTACAGAGACGCAAGGAGGAACGAGAAGCAATGAAAATGAGCAGGACCCAGACACAGGAGGAAGGGCAAACACACCCCACAGAATCTCCCACCAAAAGACCCCACCCGCGACATTCCCAACGCAACTGAGCAACCTATACTCCAACCCACTCACTGTTCCCTCTGCCACCAACCCCCATATCACAAACCTCACCCCAACAGCTGTCCCTTATGGGCATTCTGACCCCACCCCCATCAACACATACCCCACCTACACCACAGCCCCATATAGGCCCCCACCAAGGCTCTCCCTCCCCCAACCCCAATATACTTGCATGACCACAATGATAGAAAAGAAACTAAAGGTTTGGTACACAAATGCGGATGGAATAATGAATAAACATGAGGAGTGGAATGAAAGAATCAGTGAAAAATCCCCAGACATCATAGCAGTCACAGAAACAAAACTCGCTGAGATAATAACAGACACAATCTTCCCAACAGGATATCAGATCCTGAGGAAAGATAGAAGGAGTAGAGGGGGAGGAGGGGTTGCACTGCTCATAAAACACCAATGGGGATTTGAGGAAATGGAAGGCATGGACATGATTGGAGAAAGAGACTACATTGTAGGTACAATTCAGTCCGGAGAACATAAAGTAGTCATTGGAGTGATGTATAACCCACCACAGAACTGCAGGAGGCCAAGAGAGGAGTACGAAGAAAACAACAGGGTGATGGTGGACACACTGGCTGAGGTGGCAAGAAGAGCTCACTCGAGCAGAGCAAAGTTACTGGTAATGGGCGATTTCAACCACAGGGAGATCGACTGGGAAAACCTGGAGCCACATGGGGGTCCCGAAACATGGAGAGCAAAGATGATGGATGTGGTACTTGAAAACCTCATGCATCAACATGTCAGGGACACAACCAGAGAGAGAGGGGAGGATGAGCCAGCAAGACTGGATCTTGTGTTCACCCTGAGCAGTTCAGACATCGAGGACATCACTTACGAGAGGCCCCTTGGAGCTAGCGATCATGTGGTTCTGAGTTTTGACTATATAGTAGAGTTACAAGTGGAGAAGGTAACAGGAACTGAAGGGGACAGGCCAAACTATAAAAGGGGGGACTACACAGGTATGAGAAACTTCCTGCAGGAGGTTCAGTGGGACAGAGAAATGGTAGGAAAATCAGTAAACGAGATGATGGAATATGTGGCAACAAAGTGCAAGGAGGCAGAGGAAAGTTTTGTTCCCAAGGGAAACAGAAATAATAGGAAGACCAAGACGAGTCCTTGGTTTACCCGAAGGTGTAGGGAGGCAAAAGCTAAGTGCAACAGAGAATGGAAAAGGTACAGGAGGCATAGGACCCAGGAAAACAAGGAGATTAGTAGAAGAGCCAGAAACGAGTATGCGCAGATAAGGAGGGAGGCCCAGAGACAGTATGAAAACGACATAGCATCGAAAGTCAAATCTGACCCGAAACTGCTGTATAGCCACATTAGGAAGAAGACAACAGTCAAGGACCAGGTGATAAGGCTGAGGAAAGAAGGTGGGGAACTCACAAGAAACGATCAAGAGGTATGTGAGGAGCTCAACACGAGATTTAAGGAAGTATTTACAGTAGAGACAGGAAGGACTCTGGGGGGACAGACCAGATGGGGACACCAACAAGGAATACACCAACAAGTGTTGGACGACATACATACAGATGAGGAGGAGGTGAAGAAACTGCTAAGGGACATCGATACCTCAAAGGCAATGGGACCGGACAACATCTCTCCATGGGTCCTTAGAGAGGGAGCAGATATGTTGTGCGTACCACTTACCACAATCTTCAACACATCCCTGGAAACTGGGCAACTACCTGAGGTATGGAAGACAGCAAATGTAGTTCCCATTTTCAAAAAAGGAGACAGAAAAGAGGCACTAAACTATAGACCTGTGTCATTGACGTGTATAGTATGCAAAATTATGGAGAAGATTATCAGGAGGAGAGTGGTGGAGCACCTGGAACGGAACAGGAGTATAAATGCCAACCAGCACGGATTCACG
>NC_091297.1:56758949-56858949 GCF_038502225.1 Cherax quadricarinatus
GCTATGCGAACTTGACACCTCAAAGGCGGTGGGACCAGACAACATCTCTCCGTGGGTCCTTAAAGAGGGAGCAGAGATATTGTGTGTGCCATTAACAAAGATCTTCAACACATCATTTGAAACTGGGCAACTCCCTGAGGTATGGAAGATGGCAAATGTAGTCCCAATTTTTAAAAAGGGAGACAGACATGAGGCACTAAACTACAGACCTGTATCACTAACGTGTATAGTATGCAAGGTCATGGAGAAGATCATCAGGAGGAGAGTGGTGGAGCACCTGGAAAGAAACAAGTGTATAATTGACAACCAGCATGGTTTCAGGGAAGGAAAATCCTGTGTCACAAACCTACTAGAGTTTTATGACAAGGTGACAGAAGTAAGACAAGAGAGAGAGGGGTGGATCGACTGCATTTTTTTGGACTGCAAAAAGGCCTTCGACACAGTTCCTCACAAGAGGTTACTGAAAAAGCTAGAAGATCAGGCACACATAACAGGAAAGGCACTGCAATGGATCAGAGAATACCTGACAGGGAGGCAACAACGAGTCATGGTATGCGACGAGGTGTCAGAGTGGGCGCTTGTGACAAGCGGGGTTCCACAGGGGTCAGTCCTAGGACCTGTGCTGTTCTTGGTATATATGAACGACATAACGGAAGGGATAGACTCAGAAGTGTCCTTGTTTGCAGATGATGTGAAGTTAATGAGAAGAATCAAATCGGATGAGGATCAGGCAGGACTACAAAGAGACCTGGACAGGCTGCAAGCCTGGTCCAGCAACTGGCTCCTTGAGTTTAACCCTGCCAAATGCAAAGTCATGAAGATTGGGGAAGGGCAAAGAAGACCGCAGACACAATATAGTTTAGATGGCCAAAGACTGCAAACCTCACTCAAGGAAAAAGATCTGGGGGTGAGTATAACACCGGGCATATCTCCTGAGGCGCACATAAATCAGATAACTGCTGCAGCATACGGGCGCCTGGCAAACCTACGGATAGCGTTCCGATACCTCAGTAAGGAGTCGTTCAAGACCCTGTATACCATTTACGTCAGGCCCATACTGGAGTATGCAGCACCAGTTTGGAATCCACACCTAGTCAAGCACGTCAAGAAATTAGAGAAAGTGCAAAGGTTTGCAACAAGACTAGTCCCAGAGCTACGGGGATTATCCTACGAAGAAAGGTTGAGGGAAATCGGCCTGACGACACTGGAGGCCAGGAGGGTCAGGGGAGACATGATAACGACATATAAAATACTGCGCGGAATAGACAAGGTGGACAAAGACAGGATGTTCCAGAGATGGGACACAGACACAAGAGGTCACAATTGGAAGTTGAAGACTCAGATGAATCGAAGGGATGTTAGGAAGTATTTCTTCAGTCATAGAGTAGTCAAGTCATGGAATAGTCTAGAAAGTGAAGTAGTGGAGGCGGGAACCATACATAGTTTTAAGGCGAGGTATGATAAAGCTCATGTAGCAGGGAGAGAGAGGACCTAGTAGCAATCAGTGAAGAGGCGGGGCCAGGAGCTATGACTCGACCCCTGCAACCACAAATAGGTGAGTACAAATAGGTGAGTACACACACACACACACACACACACACACACACACACACACACACACACATACCTGAGACACTTGCATATATATTACAAATTATTCTGAACAACCGTTTAACCACCAGCTGCTTTACTTGTTTTATAAAGTGAAAAAAATACTTTATAACAATTTTTTTTTATTTTTATGACAGGTGATGCTGCGGCTGTCACAAAGTTCTCATGACAGGTGACACAGCAGCTGTCATAAAGTTCTCATGACAGGTGACACAGCAGCTGTCATAAAGTTCTCATGACAGGTGACACAGCAGCTGTCATAAAGTTCTCATGACAGGTGACACAGCAGCTGTCATAAAGTTATCATGACAGGTGACACAGCAGCTGTCATAAAGTTGTCAAGACTGGTCTAACATGTGGGAGACAGGCAGTAAACTCTAACATGTGGGAGACAGGCAGTAAAGTGTAACATGTGGGAGACAGGCAGTAAAGTGTAACATGTGGGAGACAGGCAGTAAAGTGTAACATGTGGGAGACAGGCAGTAAAGTGTAACATGTGGGAGACAGGCAGTAAAGTCTAACATGTGGGAGACAGGCAGTAAAGTGTAACATGTGGGAGACAGGCAGTAAAGTCTAACATGTGGGAGACAGGCAGTAAAGTCTAACATGTGGGAGACAGGCAGTAAAGTCTAACATGTGGGAGACAGGCAGTAAAGTCTAACATGTGGGAGACAGGCAGTAAAGTCTAACATGTGGGAGACAGGCAGTAAAGTGTAACATGTGGGAGACAGGCAGTAAAGTCTAACATAAGACAGGCAGTAAAGTGGTGGGAGACAGGCAGTAAAGTGTAACATGTGGGAGACAGGCAGTAAAGTCTAACATGTGGGAGACAGGCAGTAAAGTGTAACATGTGGGAGACAGGCAGTAAAGTCTAACATGTGGGAGACAGGCAGTAAAGTCTAACATGTGGGAGACAGGCAGTAAAGTCTAACATGTGGGAGACAGGCAGTAAAGTCTAACATGTGGGAGACAGGCAGTAAAGTCTAACATGTGGGAGACAGGCAGTAAAGTCTAACATGTGGGAGACAGGCAGTAAAGTCTAACATGTGGGAGACAGGCAGTAAAGTGTAACATGTGGGAGACAGGCAGTAAAGTCTAACATGTGGGAGACAGGCAGTAAAGTCTAACATGTGGGAGACAGGCAGTAAAGTCTAACATGTGGGAGACAGGCAGTAAAGTCTAACATGTGGGAGACAGGCAGTAAAGTCTAACATGTGGGAGACAGGCAGTAAAGTCTAACATGTGGGAGACAGGCAGTAAACTCTAACATGTGGGAGACAGGCAGTAAAGTGTAACATGTGGGAGACAGGCAGTAAAGTCTAACATGTGGGAGACAGGCAGTAAAGTCTAACATGTGGGAGACAGGCAGTAAAGTCTAACATGTGGGAGACAGGCAGTAAAGTGTAACATGTGGGAGACAGGCAGTAAAGTCTAACATGTGGGAGACAGGCAGTAAAGTGTAACATGTGGGAGACAGGCAGTAAAGTGTAACATGTGGGAGACAGGCAGTAAAGTCTAACATGTGGGAGACAGGCAGTAAAGTGTAACATGTGGGAGACAGGCAGTAAAGTGTAACATGTGGGAGACAGGCAGTAAAGTCTAACATGTGCGAGACAGGTAGTAAAGTGTAACATGTGGGAGACAGGCAGTAAAGTCTAACATGTGGGAGACAGGCAGTAAAGTGTAACATGTGGGAGACAGGCAGTAAAGTGTAACATGTGGTAGACAGGCAGTAAAGTGTAACATGTGGGAGACAGGCAGTAAAGTCTAACATGTGGGAGACAGGCAGTAAAGTGTAACATGTGGGAGACAGGCAGTAAAGTCTAACATGTGGGAGACAGGCAGTAAAGTCTAACATGTGGGAGACAGGCAGTAAAGTCTAACATGTGGGAGACAGGCAGTAAAGTCTAACATGTGGGAGACAGGCAGTAAACTCTAACATGTGGGAGACAGGCAGTAAAGTGTAACATGTGGGAGACAGGCAGTAAAGTCTAACATGTGGGAGACAGGCAGTAAAGTCTAACATGTGGGAGACAGGTAGTAAAGTCTAACATGTGTGAGACAGGCAGTAAAGGGTAACATGTGGGAGACAGGCAGTAAAGTGTAACATGTGGGAGACAGGCAGTAAAGTCTAACATGTGGGAGACAGGCAGTAAAGTCTAACATGTGGGAGACAGGCAGTAAAGTCTAACATGTGGGAGACAGGCAGTAAAGTCTAACATGTGTGAGACAGGCAGTAAAGGGTAACATGTGGGAGACAGGCAGTAAAGTGTAACATGTGGGAGACAGGCAGTAAAGTCTAACATGTGGGAGACAGGCAGTAAAGTGTAACATGTGGGAGACAGGCAGTAAAGTCTAACATGTGGGAGACAGGCAGTAAAGTCTAACATGTGGGAGACAGGCAGTAAAGTCTTACATGTGGGAGACAGGCAGTAAAGTCTAACATGTGGGAGACAGGCAGTAAAGTCTAACATGTGGGAGACAGGCAGTAAAGTCTAACATGTGGGAGACAGGCAGTAAACTCTAACATGTGGGAGACAGGCAGTAAAGTCTAACATGTGGGAGACAGGCAGTAAAGTCTAACATGTGGGAGACAGGCAGTAAAGTCGGCACTTTACCAGCCATCATCACATGTTGCATCAAAGTTTGAAGAGTTTAAGGCCAAAAAAAGGTATCTATATAAAGAAAAAACTTATACGTAGATTCCAGGAAAAATTGAAGTACTGATAAAATGTTAGAAAGTTGTGCATTGGGCTGACGGATCACATTCACGTTACAGTATGTGAGTGACATAGATCACTGCTGTTGAGAATTTTGGCCTTACCAGCTAAGATATAATTATATATAATGAACACTTAGCTGATAAATGACAGCAAATCGTCTACACAGCCGCCCCTGCAGACGAGGTCTAGAAGCTGTCGAAACCATCACAACAGTGGGCTGTCAAGAGATACAATTTGTAAGTATAAATTACCCCTAGGGGGTGTTATGTTAGCATATTTCATTCGATGATGGCTGACGAAATACTTACTTGTTTGGACTCAAAAGTCCACACCTTACTGCCGATTATAGGTTGATTACAAACTCCTTGTGACTCAAGAATTGCGCAATCCCCCGATCTACAAGAAATTCGTAACATACCTTGCTCTTTGTAACGTGAGCTATGGTGTTCTCAACACCTTCGACAGATATCGGTGACTTGATAGAAGCTGAAGTGTCCTTGGATGTCCACGTCTTCCATTGTCTAGGAAACGCACACTGGTACACTATGTTCCACAAGATTTGTCTTTATTGTTCACAATGTATCACAATAGAAGCTGATCACACTTCTGTTAAGTGTTTGTGTTAGAGACACTTTGTTCACACTAACGCACAGATCAGTATCCTCGCGTCAATGTCACTCTCCATAGAGTCAAAGATAGTCTGCCAGACGCCACAGTGCTCCATGCCGTCTCTGCCCCCAGCACAAAAAAAAAACGCTGACCTAGTACCTTGCATCCTTGTCAACTCCTCGATGAAGCAAAGCAAAATGTTTGTTTCTTGCTGTCTTAATCATAGACAACAATGTACTAGTTTTACTATGGTAATAAAGTGGGAGCAGGATTTTCCTTAATTGTCCTGCTAAGTAAGAGATGTACTGTCTCTTATAAAAATACACGTTGCAACACCGCTGCAAGGAGCAGAGGTCACTTGACTTACGTGGCATAGCATCTGTGATCAATTACTCACTCTAGCAGTAAACAAGACCCTCGCCCCTTCTGAGTGGCCCCTCAGGGCTGAAAGGGCTGAAGGGGGCTGATACCCCCCTCCTGGAGAAAATTTCTCCACACTGGGGGGCGGCAGAGGTTCGCTGCAGGTGAACTATTCATCACTTAACATTAATTTAATTTTCTCACTCGCCACCACTGCTGCTTGTCTTTTCTGAACAGCTTTAGTCTGTGTGGTTTCTGGAGAATCACTAATTTTGTTTTCAACACTGTGTAATTCTAATGGCACTAGTTTATTTATTGTCCGCTTATTCACTACACCTTTGCTCAAAACATCAACTGTCCTGATGATTCCATTTGCATCAGGATATATGGTCACAATTTTTCCAAGTGGCCATTGAGACCTCGGACCATCATTGTCGATAATCACTATGTCACCAGGTCTTAAGGACTTATGATTTTCAGGAATACCAGCTCCATAGAAGTGTTCTCTCAATGAGGTGAGATAGTCTTCTCGCCAAATTTTCTCCCAACGTTCAATCACTTTATTAAGGTGTTTGAATTTACGTCTGAGTTGCTCAGGTTCGAAATAAGTAGGATCCTCTATGATTTCTTTATCATTCATGGGAGGAACAGGTTCGAGCCTTCTGCCATGGAGTAAATGAGATGGACTTAACACTTCTAAATTGTCCAGATCATCGGTAACATAAGTTAGAGGTCTGTTGTTGACTCTATTTTCTATTTCAGTTACAACTGTACGGAATTCTTCTAAGTCTATTCTCTGACGATGAAGAGTCTTCCTTAAACAACGTTTTACAATGCCGATCATTCTTTCATAAAATCCGCCGTGCCATGGAGATTTAGGAGGAATGTATCTCCAACGACATCTGCGTTGATTCAGCATCTGTTGTACTTCTGGTTGATCAAAGATCTTGCTTATATAAGCACCACCAGCAACAAAGTTCGTTGCATTATCTGAAATCATCAGTCTGGGACATGCACTTCTGGCTGCAAACCTTCTGAATAATTTGATAAAAGTTTCAGCAGACATGTCAGTGGCTACTTCTAGATGTACTGCTCTAGTTGTAGCACAAGTGAACAAACAGATGTACACCTTGATGGGAACTTTGTCAACTGTTTTGGTTAAAATCATTGGTCCAGTATAATCTACACCTGTCACCTCAAATGGAGTGATATGACAAACTCTTTCAGAGGGATATGGAGGTGGACCTGGATACTGACATACTCGCATATCGTAGTGACGACAAGTAATACAGTCCTTTATTTGTTTTTTCACACTTTGTCGACCTTGAGGTATCCAGTAGGATTGTCGTATATGACAAAGTGTGTCAGCTACCCCACCATGTAACACGTTACTGTGGGCGTTTTGCACAATCAGTTTTGTTAGCCAATGATTCTTGGGGATCAATATTGGATGTATGGCTTCTTTAGGTAGTGAAGAATTATGAATTCTTCCTCGACATCTTATAATCTTTTCTGAGTCGAGATAAAGTCCTAAAGAATTAATCATGACAGGTTTCTTTGGGGATTTATCTTGTGTTTCTAGAAATTTATATTCTGTAGAGAACACATCTTTCTGTATTAGTTTCACCCAGTATTTAATGGGTTCAAGACATTCATAATCAGGTTTTATTCTTTTAATGAATTTAAAGACAAGAGCTGTAACTCTTAAGAGTTTACCCAAAGATGAGTATTTAGATCCATCAATGACTATTTCTGTTGTGTCTGCAGTATTTACACAACTTATTTCTGCTGTGTTCAAGCAGACTGTTTCTTCTGGCATAATGTGAGCTTTTTGCTGAGGCCAGTTATTTTCATCAGAGAGCCAGTTCGGTCCGTGGAGCCATAATTTATTATCCACAAATTTCTTGAGTGGGACACCACGTGACAACATGTCAGCTGGATTCTCTTGGGTAGAGACGTGAAGAAAGAGATAATCTCTCTGCATCTCTTTTATTTCTGCTACTCTGTTCTGTACATAGACCAACTTACTCTTATTATTTCTTAACCACTGGAGAACTGCCTCATTATCACTCCAGATCACGGTTTTCTCAATAGTGAGATGATCAAGTACTTTGTTGAGATAGACAGCTAATTTTGTACCTACATAGAGTGCTGTCAGTTCCAATTGTGGTACTGTTCTGACCTTCAAGGGTGCTACCCTGGCCTTTGAAGTAATTAGTGTACTTCCTTCAGTATTACTCATGTAAGCTACAGCGCCATAACCTCTGGTTGACGCATCACAGAACACATGTAATGTGTACTTGTTTCCCTCTTGACCTATTTGTCTGGGAAATGTAATTTGATGAAGTTGTTTAAACTCCCTGGATATTTCATCCCATGCTTGACTCATTTCTAGAGGCAAGTTCTCATCCCATCCAATTTTGAGTTTCCATGCATCTTGCATAAGCATTTTACCCTTTATGGTAATTGGTGAGACGAGTCCTAGAGGATCAAAACATTGTGATACCTCTGACAGTAAACTACGTTTAGTGAGTGTACTGCATGATTTATTGTTTATCCTTTTGAGACTCAGAGTATCTTCCTGTGTGTTCCAATTAAGTCCCAGCATATTGTTGCAATCAGGAATTTCAGTTTCAGGGAAATCTTCTTTGATAAGTTCCCTTAATTGCTTTGAATTTGTATTCCACATCCTTAGAGGCATATTTGCTTCTTTCATCTCCTTGTTAGCTTCTCTGTATAAGGATTTCAAATCCTCCTCTTTATTCACAGTACCTTGAAGATTGTCCACATAGAAACTTTTCTTTAAGACTTCTTTGAAGGGACTTTCAGATTTCTTCAAATGTGTATTTAGAGTAGCTTCTAGTAAGAATGGAGAGGATGTTGCACCAAATAATACTGATTTAAAACGATAAGTTTTCACAGGACTTTGAGGATCATGTGGATTTTCAGGCCACAAGAATCGAGTATAATCTCTATCTATTTCTTGTAGTCCTACTCTTAAGAAAGCTTTGGAAATATCAGCCGTGTAGGCATATGGGTTTGTGCGAAATTTCATAAGCACGTCTCCAAGCTTCTCAGTTAGTGAGGGTCCGGTCATCAGACAGTCATTAAGACTTGCTACATCTTTATTTGCACGTGCGCTGCAATTATATACAACACGTAGTGGAGTGGTTTCAGAATCTTTTCTGACTCCATGGTGCGGGAGATAATGAGCATTTGTCTTCAACTTATCTTCGACTATTTCCTCAATGAATTTATTGTCCAACTGTTCTTGTATGATATTATCATAGACAGTCAGTAACTCTGGATTCTTCCTGAGCTCATGTATTTGTGCTTTCATCTGTCCGAAAGCCATGCGATAATTGCTAGGCAGATGTGGTGGATTTAATTTCCATGGTAACCTAACCCAATACTGTCCATCTTTATATTTGACAGTGTCCAAATATTGGTTATAAGCCTGAGACTCTTGTGGGCTTGGTTTATTTACATCAATACCTATCGCATCTAAATCCCACAACTTATCAACTGGTTCATTCATTTCTTCCAGTAATGATAATTTTTGCTGTGGTACATGATCAGCGGTTATTCTCGTAACTAGTACATTTTCCACTGAATCAATATCAGCTTCTTTCCCACTTTGAGAGGGAATGGGACCACATATCATGTGGCCTCCTGCTGTTTTCAGCAAGTGAACATCATGTTTACTTAATATATTTTGCACAAAACAGTGATAATAATCACTTCCAATGATTAAATCAATTGGACTAATTGTGTCCGTCTGTATGTCAGGACAGGCTAACTTGACCTTACCTGCTTTCAGTGCTGCAACTGTTTCTTTTAATCCCTGGATCTGCACAGACTTAGGCAAATCATCTACTACCACAGCTTCTACTGTCTTTTTCCTGTTTCCTAGACCAACAGTGATTTTAGCTAGGTCATATGTCTGTTTACCAGAATTATGGAAAAAACAAGCTATATCTAACTGTATTTTGGCATAGGGTTGTTTATTCAGTTTCTGCAACACTGATCTTCTTATGAAGGACCTTTGTGAGCCTTGATCAAATAGTGTTAGCACATTGGTTTTGTGTAATTTATTAGATAACTCAACTCGAGCTATTGGGAGAGCAGTTGCTTTAAACTTATCTCTCACATTTAATGCTGTTGCTTGTTGACTTCCTGATTCTGTGGAAGTCTGCTGCTGTTCAGCAAAAGTATTTGGGCATAATGCTGTATGATGCATACCCTTGCATTTAAAACACTTCTTCAGTGAGCATTTTCCTCCCTTGTGTTCACATAAACACTTGATGCATCTTTTCAGCTGATGAACACGTTGTTTACGTGCCTCCATTGATGTGTATTGACTACAATACTGTGCCCAATGTGTTCCATCACAAAGTACACATTTTGGAGTACGTTTATGTATGACAGTCTGTTTACTGTCTATTGTATTCACAGCTTGATAAATGCCTATATGGGATTTCCCATTATGTGGTTTAGTGGGAGTAGTTATACTCTTTTTATACTGAGTTGAAGGTTTATTATCCACGGGATTTGTGGATTTTTCATCTTGTCTCGTTGCTTGCATGCATGAAACTATTGTTTGTAAACCATTGCTAATTTCCTCACAAGTGAAATAGCGTTTATTGAACATAATATTTAATCGTTCAATAGTTTGTGGTGACAACTTATCTTGTACAATACCACTGATAAACCAATCACATTGTCTTAGGTCATATTTAGCACCTAGAGATCTGAGACTATTGTCTAATGTAATTCTAAATGCCTGTAAGTCTGAAAAACAATGTTTGGGTGGCTTCAAGCTTGATATTAAGACTGCATGTCTAACTCTAGCCTTGTCAGCATCGAAGTAATTGTCTGCTAAGACACGTAAGGCTATTTGATAATTACCTTTAACCACCGGAAATGACTTAATCAGTTCATAGGGTTCTCCCTTCACAAGACATTTAAGGTAATTGAACTTGGCAATCTCATCTATGTCAGTTCGTGAATTTACTATGGATTGAAAACCACTAATGAATTCTTCATAATTATGACCTTGGAAAATAGGTAATGACAATGTAGGTAAGCTTGGTAATGGGACACTTGTTGTTGTTACAGGTGTAACAGGTGTTTGACCACTAGTAGTAGGTCTCTGTGACAGAGTTTTACGGCAGATAGCCTGTACTCCTGTCCACCTTAATTGTTGATCACTAAAAGTATCCAAAACATTTTTAATTTCATCTTCAGATGGATCTGATTCAAGAAATTTATTTTCATAATGTGTATAGTCTGAATTAATTATTACCAGATGCTGTGTAAATAATCCAAACTTGACCTCAAGATCATCAAAATCTATGTTTGTATCTTGAGTTAATCCTAGACAGACTGAAATTAGATTTTCTAATTGTGTAATCTTAGTCTGTAAAGACTGAAACTGAGTTTTCAAACAAGCCATTTTAATGGTATACTGAAAATTCTAGCACCACACTTAGAGTGTTTATAAAACACTGTACTGCTATAGACAGCTGAGTTTTTGTTATGCTTAAGTCAGCAATAATCGAGTCAGACACTACTGACCCACTAAGCTTAACCTCAGGGTCAATGACCATGAAGGGTACAGGGTACATGTGTCTGGTGTTTATGGCTTAGAGTTTGCGGTGTCAGCCTGACCATGATGATTAATCGTAAATAACGATGTTATACACTTCATTCACTATACACTATAAATGTCACTGTATAACTGTAAATCACATGTGAATATTACTTACACATATATAAATTTCACTGTTAATATATATTTGAAAGCTTACACTTTATATATAAGTTCCTTTAATATAACAGGTAAATCTATAAGAAGCAAACTTTAACACAATCTTGTCTCTTAATTTCTGTCTATAAACATTATAAACACTGTGTATATATACACTCAGACAAACATCATCACTTGGTGGTGTTGTTGTCTTTAGTCAGCAATTTCTCGAGATTGGAGCAGTGGGTGCAGGATGTGGGTGAGTCACCCAGCTCCCGTTTTCTTTGGGTGTCCGCTGGGTGAGCGCCCGTTTTCCTTTGGGTGAACACTGGGTGAGTGCCCGTTTTCTTTTGGCTGCCCATTCTCTGTGATTGAGTCTGGAGGGACTCATTTATACTGATTTATATTGTAAAACACTAGTTTTACAGCTTTTTTCGAAGGACCTTGGCTCATAGGTTATTTGTACACTGTAGTACAACATATTTGGACCACAGTGTGGTCTTTATCCGGTTCGAAGGACCAAAACTCTGTTGAGAATTTTTGGCCTTACCAGCTAAGATATAATTATATATAATGAACACTTAGCTGATAAATGACAGCAAATTGTCTACACAGCCGCCCCTGCAGACGAGGTCTAGAAGCTGTCGAAACCATCACAACAGTGGGCTGTCAAGAGATACAATTTGTAAGTATAAATTACCCCTAGGGGGTGTTATGTCAGCATATTTCATTCGATGATGGCTGACGAAATACTTACTTGTTTGGACTCAAAAGTCCACACCTTACTGCCGATTATAGGTTGATTACAAACTCCTTGTGACTCAAGAATTGCGCAATCCCCCGATCTACAAGAAATTCGTAACATACCTTGCTCTTTGTAACGTGAGCTATGGTGTTCTCAACACCTTCGACAGATATCGGTGACTTGATAGAAGCTGAAGTGTCCTTGGATGTCCACGTCTTCCATTGTCTAGGAAACGCACACTGGTACACTATGTTCCACAAGATTTGTCTTTATTGTTCACAATGTATCACAATAGAAGCTGATCACACTTCTATTAAGTGTTTGTGTTAGAGACACTTTGTTCACACTAACGCACAGATCAGTATCCTCGCGTCAGTGTCACTCTCCATAGAGTCAAAGATAGTCTGCCAGACGCCACAGTGCTCCATGCCATCTCTGCCCCCAGCACAAAAAGAAACGCTGACCTAGTACCTTGCATCCTTGTCAACTCCTCGATGAAGCAAAGCAAAATGTTTGTTTCTTGCTGTCTTAATCATAGACAACAATGTACTAGTTTTACTATGGTAATAAAGTGGGAGCAGGATTTTCCTTAATTGTCCTGCTAAGTAAGAGATGTACTGTCTCTTATAAAAATACACGTTGCAACACCGCTGCAAGGAGCAGAGGTCACTTGACTTACGTGGCATAGCATCTGTGATCAATTACTCACTCTAGCAGTAAACAAGACGCTCGCCCCTTCTGAGTGGCCCCTCAGGGCTGAAAGGGCTGAAGGGGGCTGATACCCCCCTCCTGGAGAAAATTTCTCCACAACTGCCACATGTTATTGAGAAGCCTGAATACTATGTGGCAACGAGTCTGTCACTAATGAAGAGATTGTACAGTAAGTGGAGCCTTTCTAAATGAAGTGAATTGTATACTCACACAATCACACACACACACACACACACACACACACACACACACACACACACACACACACACACACACACACACACACACACCCACTCACCCACCCACTCACCCATCCACTCACTCATTCACCCACCCACCTATAGTGCAAATTGTTTAACCCGGAGTAGATAAAAATGCTTCCAGAAAATGTATTTTAATTTCTTCCTGAAGTCGTTTGAATATTCCGCTTCCTTTACCACCCTATCTGCTTATTTTGCCGATAGGTATATTTTATAACATAATATGGTACACAGGACTTAAATCATACATTGATGAAACAAAGTTAGCATATACAATACATGAAGCATGAGGGATATATTACAATAATGTTAGGTTGTTGTCAAACGTTGTTGTGAACAAACACAGTGATGGACAGATTCTCCATATATTCCAGACTTTTGGGACTCCCTGAAGCAGGCAGTTGCCCATCCTTCCTCCCTGGTATATAGGAAACAGGTATCACCCAGTTTGGACGCACATATGTAGTTCCACACCACGTGCTTGCCTTGTGTTCAGGCTTACAGGGTAATTCCACCTAAACGCTTGGATGCCATTAGATATACATAGTTAGGGTGGCTTCTTTATTGCTGGGCTTCCGGCTGTTGCAAGGCTTCAAGGCTTATCTTGATTCTGATAATACCCTCTTCATGCCTTGCAGTCTTTCTCTCGGATCTGTGGCAAACAAGAGCACGATACCGGAATCAGTCTGCCGATTCACTGCCGCAGATACACCCGTGTTCGGCGAGAACAAGGGTGGCAAGGCGAATGGTAACACTAACGTGAATGGTCTGCGAATAAAGGCATGTGCCGAGGTAGGAGGTGGGGACAACCTACAGGAAATCCCCCCTCATGAGAAGCTATCACTGCTAGGAGGTGGGCTCTATCCTTCCCCCACATATTCTGAAGCACTGTTGAGGCTATATTTTGCGCTATTGGGCCACCCCAGTGCAACTGTCTATAGTTGTTGCGGGGAGCAGGTCTGGGTGCAGAGTCTAGACTGTCCCCAAGCCTGGCTCCTTCAATGAACTTTTGGTCACCAATTTCAGAAATGTCCCTGAGGTGTTCAAGAAGAATCGCTGCTGCAAGTTCATTAGATGTCACACATGAAAACAGGAAAGCAGGTAGTGTAATCTGTGATGCTTTGCCGACACCAGTGTCTCCTAGTCCGACTGAAGTGTATCTTGATCCCAATTTCCATCTTCTAGAGTAAGATTGAGTGCTTTTATGAATATCAACCTCAGGAGACTGAGGTCAGTGGTCATGAGAGGTTATTCTTTCCTAATCTGTCTGGGGAGGATTAGTGTGGAGGGTTATAGAGCACCATGGCTTGCTCCTGTAGAGTTTTAGAATCTCAGGTTAAAGTGTTGAAGAGGGAGGTTCTACTTCTCCAAGAGGAAAACAGGAGGCCTAGATGAATTTGGGAGTAAGTGTGAGATGAGTGGAGTTGGTGAGGGGGGGGAGATAAGGTTACCAGCAGTACGTTGGAGAGTCGCAGCCGCTTCAAGTGGGAAGTGGCTCCCACTCCAGGTAAAATCATCAAAATTAGAAAGGTTAATAGAGATTCTCTGTTCTCCAGGACGAGTGTACTTCCGTGGTTAATCAAGGTAAGAACATTCTTTTTGTGGGTGACTCTCAGGTAAAATATATGAACCATGCTTCCTGTAATAGAGATAGCAAAGTGAGATAGAGGAGAGTGAGACAGATAGGAAAATGAGACAGAGGAGCTGGTTTTGATGACATAGTTAACAGGTTGGATAATAATGGGAACAAACCCATTATTCGTCTCAGTGTTGGTGGAAATGATATCGGGAAGGGTAGGAGAGGGGATCTGCTACATAAGTACAGCTCAGTTTTAGATTTAATTAGGTCAAAGGGAGAGATCCAAATCGTACGTAGCATGTTGCCTAGAAGGGGAGTGGGAAATGTCTAGGGCAATTGGTGTAAATTACTGGTTAGAAAGGTACTGGAAGGCACTTACAATCCCATTCATTGTTAACTGGGACAATTTCTATGGCAAACATGATATGCCAGTGGTCACGAAAGATCATTCTGTCCTAGTTGTCTAAGGAATTAATGGCATGTTGTAGTGTTTTGGAATCTCAGGTTAAAGTGTTGAAGGAGGAGGTTCTACTTCTCCAAGAGGAAAATAGGCTTTAAAAGTGAGTGTGTGAAGGCTGGAGTTGGTTTGGTGGAAAAGGTTACCAACTGTGAGTTGAAGAATGGCAACTGCTTCAAGTGGAATGTGGTCTCTACTAAAAGTAGAAGTATCAAGATAAGGAAACTGAATAGAGAAGATCCGAAGGTTCTCCAGGATGAGTGTAGTTCAGTGGTCACCGAGGTTAAAGGTACCACTAACTCCCCTGCAAATCAAGATAAGAATATTCTGGTAGTGGGTGACTCACAGGTAAGATATATGGACCGTGCTTTTTGTAACAGAAATAGCAACGTTAGACAGTGAGTGTGCTTCCCAGGAACTGGTGTTGATGACATAGTCAACAGGTTGGATAGTATGTCAGGTAATGGGAACAAGCCCATCATCTGTCTTAGTACTGATGGAAATGATATCGGGAAGGGCAGGAGACAAGAACTGTTGGATAAGTACAAGTCAGTTATAGACGTAATTAGGTCTGAAGGAGGGATCCCAATGATATGTAGCGTCTTGCGTACGAAGGTAGTGGGCAATATATGGATGTCTAAGGGAACTGGTATAAATTTCTGGCTAGACAGGTACTGCAAGGAATTTGCAATCCCATTCATTGATAACTGGGACAATTTTTATGGCAAATTTGATATGCATGCAAGGGATGGGGTTGATCTCAAGGGACGGAGAGGTTGCATTAGCCAACTCGATTGAGGGGGCCATTGCTGACTTGTCTAGGACTTTAAACTGATAGATTATAGAGGTATGGGTGTGTGTGGGAAACAATCAAGCTGCAGTACAAGGGTTGAAAACCGCAGATATTACCAGGATACCTCAGGGATATGTATAATGGACAATATTCAAAATAAATTTGCTAGTAAAGGCAAAGTATTTGATCAACAAAGAGACAGTAGATGATAGAGTGACTAGCTCTCTTAAGGTTTATTATACTCATAGTAGGAGTCTAAGAAGCAAGATAGATAAGCTAAGATTTATTACATGTGCAAATAATATAGATATTAGTGCTATAACAGTGACCTGGTTCATTCTGAAAGACAAAGAAATGCCTTCTGAATGCCACATACAAGGTTATAAAATATTCCGCATTGACAGGGTCACCAGGGTGTTAGAGTGGCGATGTATGACAGAGATAATTAAAAATGTTGTGTTAGACAAAATATAGGATTAGAAGCATCGGACACAGAATCTGCTTGGCTACAGTTTCTTGAGGGTCGTGACAAATTAATTGTGGGTGTGATTTATAGGCCCCCCAATTTTGATAGGGGGTACAGTAAGCTGCTATTTTAACTTAAGACAAATTGATTGGACCAATACGACAAC
The DNA here is from genome assembly GCF_038502225.1 of Cherax quadricarinatus. Classification (NCBI taxonomy): domain Eukaryota; kingdom Metazoa; phylum Arthropoda; class Malacostraca; order Decapoda; family Parastacidae; genus Cherax; species Cherax quadricarinatus. The sequence goes on from NC_091297.1 coordinate 56,775,179, forward strand.
AAATATTGAGTCTAGTGACTTTCTTGATACTATTCAGGATTGTTTTTATAACAATTTGTGACAGAATCAACTAGAGGAAACAGTTTGCTAGACTTGGTTCTTGTCAAAAAGGAATAACTAATTAATAATCTTGAGGTTAATGATGAGCTTGGGGAAAGCGATCACAAATCACTAAGTTTCAAAATACCATGGAATAACCCAAGTAACTGCAATCAAGTCTCTGTCCCAGACTTCTGCTTGGCCGATTTCATGGGGCGGAGAAATTATCTTGGTGGGCTAAATTGGAATGACCTGACTATGAGTCAGGTAGGTGGTGTTGGGTGTCAATATGACGTTTTTCAGAGCATAGTTCTTGCTGCTCAGACAACTTATGTTCTATGTAGGGAAATTAGATCGACGAAAAATGATCCCAAATGGATAAACAATAGATTAAAACATCTCACTGGTCAAAAGAGAGGAAAATAGGCTTATAAAAAGAGAAGAGGGGCAGTTAAGAAATCAATATTTTCAGTTAAAGAGAGAAATAAAAAAGGGAATAAGCTAAGCTAAAAGAGTTTATGAGGCTAAAGTGGCAAGGGATTGTTTCTTTCAGGTATATAGAAGTAAGTAACTCAGGTCAGAACACTGAGAGTGATTAGGAAACGTGTTAAATTTCTAACTCTTATTTCCTCTCAATTTTTATGCAGGAAGATACTAGCAAAATTCCAGAAATTATAAGTTATGTAGAACAGGACAATAATAAACTATGTACGATTAGGGTGACTAGTGACATGGTCTTCAGACAAATAGAGAAATTAAAACCGAACAAATCCTCAGGATCTGATGAACGGTTTGGAAGGGTTTCAAAGGAATGTAAAGAGGAATTTAGCAAACCTTTGGCTAATCTTTTCAACATATCACTACAAACTGGCATAGTGCCAGACAAGTGAAAAATTGCAAATGTAATAACTATTTACAAAGCAGGAGACAGGTCCTTAGCTTCGAACTGTAGACCAATAAGCCTTACCTCCAGAGTAGTCAAATTTATGGAATCAATAATTGCAGAGGCAATTCATACTCATCTTGAAAGGCATAAATTGATTAATGAATCTCAGCACGGTTTTACAAAGAGGCGTTCCTGTCTTACGAATTTATTAACTTTTTTCACCAAGGTATTTGAGGAGGTAGATTGTGGTACTGAATATGATAGTTCCACATCAGAGGCTATTGAGGAAAATTAAGGCAAACGGAATGGGAGGAAGATTTTTTCCTAGGTAGAGGCATGGTTGACAGATAAGCAGCAGAGAGTTTGCATCAATGGGGAGAAATCAGAATGGGGTGTGTCACGAGTGGTGTTCCACAGGGGTCAGTGTTGGGCTCTTTGTTGTTCACAATTTATATAAACGACACTGATAAGGGAATAAATAGAGACTTAAGCAAATTTGCTGATGACGCCAAAATAGGTCGCCTAATTCATTCAAATGAGACATTAGAGCACTCCAGGAAGATTTGAATAGACTGTTGCAGTGGTTGGAGAAGTGGCAGATGCTGTTTATTACATACAAATGCAAAGTTTTAAACATAGGACAAGAAAATAGCCATGCCACATATAAACTACTTGCTGCTTCCAGTTTCCTTGTATCCCATCTATTATTTACTCTCACTGTAACTACAACTAAAAAGTGTCCTGATATATCTGTGGCCCCTCTATAAACATGTACATCTTGAAGTCTATCCAACAGTCTTTTATCTATCAATACGTAGTCCATCAAGCTACTGTCACTGCGCCCTACATCATATCTTGCATACTTATTTACCCTCTTTTTCATAAAATATGTATTACTTATAACCAAACCCCTTTCTATACAAAGTTCAGTCAAAGAGCCCACATTATCATTTACACTTGGCACCCCAAACCTACTCACCATACCCTCTCTGAATGTTATTCCTACTTTAGCATTTAGGTCCCCTACCACAATTACTCTATCGCTTGGATAAATAAGTATGCAAGAAACGATATAGCACGTAATGAAAGTAGTTTCTTAGATTATATTATGTACTGGTGGATAAAAGATTGATGGGTAGGCTTCAGGATGTACATGTTTATAAAAGTGGCAACGGATATATCGGATTATTAATTAGTTGTAGCAGGTAGATGGGACAAAAGGAAAATGGCAACAGCAATTAAACTAAGGGAGGAGGAAGTTATGGTGAGATATAAGCAACTATTGGCTGAAAGGTGGGCTAGCTCAAGTATGGGTAGTATGGGGGGTTGAAGAGGTATGGGATAATTTAAAAAATGCAGTATTAGAATGTGGGGCAGAAGTTTGTGGCTATAGGAGGGTGGGTGCAGGGGGAAAGAGGAGTGATTGGTGGAATGATGATCTATAAGGTGCGATAAAAGAGAAAAATGTAGCTTGTGAGAGATTTTTACAAAGCAGAAGTGATATAAGAAGGGCGGATAATATGGAGAGCAAGAGAAAGGTGAAGAGAGTGGTGAGAGAGTGCAAAATGAGAGCAATTGATGGCGTGGAAGAGGCACTGTCACCAATTTTGCTGTGAATATGAAAAAAAAATGGAGTGAGATAAACAGGTTGAGAAACCCTAGGGAACAATTGGAGTTGTCAATTAAAAAAGAATAGGAGAGTTAGTAGATGGAGAGCTGAAGGTATTGAGAAGATGGCAGGAATATTTTGAGCAACTTTTAAATGTTGATGGAATAAGAGAGGCAGTAATTTCATGCCCTTCCTAGGGAGGTATAACATCTATCAGGAGTGAAGAAGAGCAGGATGTGAGTGTGGGGAGGTGCGTGAGGCTTTGCAGCTGGAACTGACGGGAAAGTGACAAAAATGTTAAAAGTGGGAGGGGATACAGTATTGGAGTGCTTGGTATTTTCTTTTAATAAATGTATGAAAGAGGGGAAGGTACTAAGGGATTGGCAGAGAACGTGTATAGTTCCTTTATATAAAGGGAAAGAACGAAAGAGATTTTTAAATTAAAGGGGAATAAGTTTACTGATTATACCAGTTAAAGTGAGTGGTAGAGTTATTATTGAAAGAATTAGGGGAAAGACAGAGAGCAGGAATGCAGAGGAACAGGGAGGCTTTAGAGTGGGTAGGGGATGTGTAGATCAAGTGTTTACATTGAAGCATGCATGTGAACAGTATTCAGATAAAGGTATGAAAGTTTTCATTGCATTTATGGATTAAGAAAAGGCATATGATAGAGTGGATAGAGGAGAAATGTGGCAGATGTTCCAAGTGTATGGAACAAAAAGGCAGTAAGTTACTAAATGCTGTAAAGAGTTTTTATGAGGATAGTGAGGGGTCAGATTAGAGTGTGTAGGGAGATTACTTCACAGTAAAAGTAGCTCTTAGAGAAGGATGTGTAATGTCACCATGGTTGTTTAACATATTTATAGTTGGGGTTGTAAAAGAAGTAAATGTTAGGGTGTTGGGGAAAAGGGTGGGATTAAATTATATGGAATCAAATACAAAATTGGAGTTGACACAGTTATTTTTTCCTGATGATACTGTACTTTTGGGAGATTCTTAAGAAAAGTTGCAAAGGTTAGTGGACGAGTTTGGGAGAGTGTGTAAAGGTAGAAAATTGAAAGTAAACATCGATAAGAGTAAGGTGATGAGGGTATCAAATGATTTAGATGAAGAAAAATTGGATATCACTTTGGAGGGAGGGAGTATGGAAGAAGTGAATATTTTCAGATATTTGGGATTTGACTTGTCAGCAGATAGGTTTATAAAGGATGAGGTTAAGCATAGAATTGATGAAGAAAAAAAGGTGAGTGGTGCGTTGAGGTATATGTGGAGATAAAAGACGTTAGCCGTGGAGGCAAAGAAGGGAATGTACAAGAGTATAGTGGTACCAACACTTTTTTATGAGTGTGAAGTATGGGTTATTAATGATGCAACGAGGAGGAGCTGGAGGCAGTGGAGATGTCTTGTCTAAGGGCAATATGAGGTGTAAATATTATGCAAAGAATTCGTAGTGTGGAAATTAGGGGGAGGTGTGGAGTTACTAAAAGTATTAGAGGGCTGAAGAGGGGTTGTTGAGATGGTTTGGTCATTTAGAGGAAACGGAACAAAGTAGAATGACTTGGAGAGCGTATATATCAGTAGGGGAAGGAAGACTGGGTAAGAGTCGTCCTCGAAAGGGAGGGGGTAAAGGAGGTTTTGTGGACGAGGGGCTTGCACTTCCAGCAAGCGTGAGTAAGCGTAAATGAAGACGAATGGTTTTTGGGATCTGACGAGCTGTTGGAGTGTGAGTTTACCTGGAGTTTACCTGGAGAGAGTTCTGGGGGTCAGCGCCCCCGGTCCCCGGTCTGTGACCAGGCTTCATGGTGGATCAGGGCCTGATCAACCAGGCTGTTACGGCTGGCTGCACACAATCCAACGTACGAACCACAGCCCGGCTGGTCAGGTACCGACTTTAGGTGCTTGCCCATTGCCTGCTTGAAGACAGCCAGGGGTCTATTGGTAATCCCTCTTATGTATGCTGGGAGGCAGTTGAATAGTCTTGGTCCCCTAACACTTATTGTATTGTCTCTTAACGTGCTAGTGGCACCCCTGCTTTTCATTGGGGGGATGTTGCATTGTCTGCCTAATCTTTTGCTTTCATAGGCAGATTTTCGTGTGCAAGTTTGGTACTAGTCCCTCTAGGATTCCAGCCTAGATAGAACAAGAGGCCTGAAGAGTGCCATCATGGGCTTGGCATCCCTGGTTTTAAAGGTTCTCATTATCCATCTTGTCATTTTTCTAACAGATGCTATTGATACAATGTTATGATCCTTGAAGGTGAAATCCTCTGACATGATCACTTCCAGGTCTTTGACGTTAGTTTCTCGCTCTATTGTGTGGTTGGAATTTGTTTTATACTCTCATGAAGTTTCAATTTCCTCACGTTTACCATATCGGAGTAATTGAAATTTCTCATGTGTAGGGTAATATTTTGTGAAGCGATTCAGGAAAACCGGGTAGCCCGAATTTGAGTCCCAAAAATGGAAAGTACAAAGCCTGCACTTTAAAGGGGAGGTTTGGGATAATGGCAGTTTGAAGGGACATCTGAACTGTCGTATCTGAGCGCCTCTGCAAAGACAGTGATTATGTGTAAGAGATGGTGAAAGTGTTCAATGATGATGAAAGTTTTTTTCTTCATTTTGGGTTTTTCTTTCTTATTGGGTCATCTGACTCGGTGGGAAATAATCGACATGTCTCATAAATATGCAAGATTACAGGTACGTCTTGCTACTTTTACTTCTACTTACACTTATGTCACATTACACATACATGTACACATTTATTTATGAACACTCATCTGAGTTTCTTTTGATTTTATCTTAGTAGTTCTTGTTCTTATTACTTTTCCTTTTATATCCATGGGGAAGTGGAATAAGAATCTTTCCTCCGTAAGTCATGCGTGTTGTAAAAGTCAACTAAAATGCCGGGAACAATGGGCTAGTAACCCTTTTCCTGAAATAATTACTAAAAAAGAATAATAATAAGAAAATAGTCAAAGTGGGAAGTCTGAATGTGCCTGGATGTTGTGCGAATGATAAGAAAGAGATAACTTTGGATGTTATGAATGAGAAAAAGTTGGATGTCCTGGCTTTAAGTGAAACAAAGCTGAAAGACGTGGGAGAGTTTCAGTTGAGAGGAATAAACGGGATTAGGTCAGGGGTTTCAAATAGAATTAGAGCTAAAGGATTAGCAATAATGTTGAAGGATAAGCTATGGCAGGAAAAGAGGGACTATAAATGAGCTAATTCAAGGATTATGTGGAGTAAAATAAAAGTTGAATGTGAAAAGTGGGTTATACTAAGTGTATATGCACCTAGAGAAGAGAAAAGTGTAGAGGAGAGAGAGAGATTTTGGAAATATTGAGTGAATGCGTGGGGAGTTTTGAACCAAGTGTGAGAGTACTTGTGGTTGGGGATCTCAATGCCAAAGTGGGTAAAAATGTTGTGGAGGGAGTAGTAGGTAAATTTGGGGTGCCAGGGGTAAATGAAAATGGGGAGCCTTTAATTGAGCTATGTGTAGAAAGAGGTTTGGTAATAAGTAATACATATTTTATGAAAAAGAGGAAATAAATATACAAGGTATAATATAGCACGTAATGAAAGTAGTTTGTTAGATTATGTATTGGTGGATAAAAGGTTGTTGGGTAGGCGCCAGGATGTATATGCTTATACAGGGGCAACTGATATATTGGATCAGTATTTTGTTGTAGTTACAGTTAGAGTAAGAGGTAGATGGGAAAAGAGGAAAATGGCAACAACAAGTAAGAGGGAGGTGAAAGTGTATAAACTAAGGGAGGAGGAAGTTCGGGTGAGATATAAGCGACTATTGGCAGAAAGGTGGGCTGGTGCAAGTATGAGTAGTGGGAGGGTTGAAGAGGGTTGGAATAGTTTTAAAAATGAAGTATTAGAATGTGGGGTAGAAGTTTGTGGTTATAGGAGGGTGGGTGCAGGAGGAAAGAGGAGTGATTGGTGGAATGATGAAGTAAAGGGTGATAAAAGAGTAAAAGGTAGCTTATGAGAGGTTTTTACAAGGCAGAAGTGTTATAAGTAGAGCAGAGTATATGAAGAGTAAAAGAATGGTGAAGAGAGTGGTGAGAGAGTGCAAAAGGAGATCAGATGATAGGGTGGGAGAAGCACTCTCAAGAAATTTTGATGAAAATAAGAAAAAAATTTGGAGTGAGTTAAACAAGTTAAGAAAGCCTTGGGAACAAATGGATTTGTCAGTTAAAAACAGATTAGAAGAGTTAGTAGATGGGGAGATGGAGGTTTTGGGTAGATGGCGAAAATATTTTTAGGAACTTTTAAATGTCGACGAAGAAATGGAGGCGGTAATTTCATGTACTGGCCAGGGGAGTATACCATCTTTTAGGAGTGAAGAAGAGCAGAATGTGAGTGTGCGCGAGGTGCGTGAAGCATTACGTAGAATGAAAGGGAGTAAAGCAGCTGGAACTGACGGCATCATGACAGAAATGTTAAAAGCAGGGGGGATATAGTGTTGGAGTGGTTGGTATTTTTGTTTAACAAATGTATGAAAGAGGGGACGGTAGCTAGGGATTAGCGGAGAGTGTGTATAGTCTCTTTATATAAAGGAAAGGGGGACAAAAGAGATTGTAAAAATTATAGAGGAATAAGTTTAATGAGTATACCAGGAAAAGTGTATGGTAGGGTTATTATTGAAAGAATTAGAGGTAAGACAGAATGTAGAATTGCGGATGACCAAGGAGGTTTTAGAGTGGGTAGGGGATGTGTAGATCAAGTGTTTACATTGAAGCATATATGTGAACAGTATTTAGATAAAGGTAGGGAAGTTTTTATTGCATTTATGGATTTAGAAAAGGCATATGATAGAGTGGATAGGGGAGCAATGTGGCAGATGTTGCAAGTATATGGAATAGGTGGTAAGTTACTAAATGTTGTAAAGAGTTTTTATGAGGCTAGTGAGGCTCAGGTTAGGGTGTGTAGAAGAGAGGGAGACTACTTTCCGGTAAAAGTAGGTTTTAGACAGGGGTGTGTAATGTCACCATGGTTGTTTAATATATTTATAGAAGAGGTTGTAAAAGAAGTAAATGCTATGGTGTTCGTGAGAGGGGTGGGATTAAATTATGGCGAATCAAATACAAAATTGGAAGTGACACAGTTACTTTTTGCTGATGATATTGATGATACTGTGCTTATTGGAGATTCTAAAGAAAAATTGCAAAGGTTAGTGGAGGAATCTGGGAGAGTGTATAAAGGTAGAAAGTTGAAAGTGAACATAGAGAAGAGTAAGGTGATAAGGGTATCAAATGATTTACATTAAGAAAAATTGGATATCAAATTGGGGAGGAGGAATATGGAAGAAGTGAATGTTTTCAGATATTTGGGAGTTGACGTGTCAGCGGATGGATTTATGAAAGATGAGGGTAATCATAGAATTGATGAAGGAAAAAAGGTGAATGGTGCATTGAGGCATATGTGGAGGCAAAAAATGTTATCTATGGAGGCAAAGAAGAGAATGTATGAAAGTATAGTGGTACCAACACTCTTATATGGGTGTGAAGCTTGGATTGTAAATGCTGCAGCGAGGAGGCGGTTGGAGGCGTTGGAGATGTCCTGTCTAAGGGCAATGTGTTCCTGACTATGGAACTGAACTTCTCCAGGCTGAGGGACTGACAACCTAAATTCTACGACTTTAAGGGTAATGGACTGATTACATCGTCTTCACATTTCTAATTTTCCTGCGTACCTTCTGTATTCGACTGAAGAAGCCTACTGTGTAGGCGAAACGCTTCGGAATAAAGTTGCCTAACTGTTGCCTATGTGTCTTACCTACCAATGTGTGGTGTAAATATTATGCAGAAGATTCGGAGTGTGGAAATTAGGAGAAGGTGTGGAGTTAATAAAAGTATTAGTCGGAGGGCAGAAGAGGGGTTGTTGAGGTGGTTTGGTCATTTAGAGAGAATGGATCAAAGTAGAATGACATGGAGAGCGTATAAATCTGTAGGGGAAGGACGGCGGGGTAGGAGTCGTCCTCGTAAAGGTTGGGGGGAGGGTGTAAAGGAGGTTTTGTGGGCGAGGGGCTTGGACTTACAGCAAGCGTGCGCGAGCGTGTTAGATAGGAGTGAATGGAGACGAATGGTATTTGGGACCTGACGAGCTGTTGGAGTGTGAGCAGGGTAATATTTAGTGAAGGGATTCAGGGGAACCGGTTATTTTATATAGCAGGACTTGAGTCCTGGAAATGGGAAGTACAGTGCCTGTATTTTAAAGGAGAGGTTCGGGATATTGGCAGTTTGGAGGGATATGTTGGGTATCTTTATACGTATATGCTTCTAAACTGTTGTATTCTGAGCACCTCTGCAAAGACAGTGATTATGTGTGAGTGAGGTGAAAGTGTTGAATGATGAAAGTATTTTCTTTTTGGGTCACCCTGCCTCGGTAGGAGACGGCCGACTTGTTAAATATATATATATATATATATATATATATATATATATATATATATATATATATATATATATATATATATATATATATATATATATATATCGATACTGTCCTCAGGGACAAATTGAATGACCTTATGAGAATGGAGGAGAGAATAAGCGATCTTGATGCCCATGATGGTCTGTATCTCCTCACAAGGTGTCTTACTATGCCAAGACTCACTTACTTCTTGAGGTGTGCACCCTCTTTTGACAACCCAACACTCGAATATGACGCACACCTGAGATCAACTTTTAAGAAGACACTGAACCTGTCACTAGAGGATGAGCAATGGGATCAGGCAACCCTCCCAGTGCGACTGGGAGGTATAGGGGTGCGTAAAGCAACGCATGTTGCTTTACCTGCTTTTCTGTCTTCGTGTTTGGCTTCCAGTGCATTAGTCAAGAAGATAGTACCCGAACGCTTGAGAGACTTGGTAGGAGCTCAAGACCCCAGGTTTACTGAAGCAGCAATTCGGTGGGACACCCTTACAGACTCCTCCAGTAGACCAGCTCCTCCCAAACAGCACAAACAGTCCCACTGGGACAAACCGATCATGGAAAAAATCGCCAACACAATGCTCTCCAATGCTTCAGGAAAGAACAAAGCTCGTCTCCTGGCAGTGAAGGCACCACACTCAGGAGATTTCCTGTTAGCTGTTCCCAATTCCTCCCTGGGCACCCGTCTCGACCCACAGGCCATTCGGATTGGTGTTGCTCTTCGCCTAGCCGCCCCCATCCTCACCGAACATAGGTGTATTTGCGGCAGGGCGACAGCTGATCAATTCGGACTTCATGGTCTTGTGTGTCACACAGCAGAAGGGAAGTATGCCAGACATGAGGAGATCAATGACATAATAAAGAGAAGCCTCGCCACAGCCCGTTGCCCAGCTCAACGGGAACCCCAAGTACAGAGGTCTGATGGAAGTCAAAAGCGTCCTGATGGAGCCAATATGCTACCCTGGTAAGATGGAAAGCAGATTGCATGGGACTACACCTGTGCTGCCACATTGGCAGACACCTACTTGCCATACTCTGTAGTGGAAGTGGGTGGAGCTGCCAGCCACAGGGAGACCCAGAAGATCCGAAAATATGAAGACCTTCCCCCTTGCTATAACTTCATTCCAATAGGGTCGGAGACCCTTGGAGCATGGGGCAAGTGTGCTCTAAAGTTCCTCAAAGAGCTGGGTGAAAAGCTCATCATAGAAACCAAGGACCACAGGGCGACCAGCTTCCTCTTTCAGAGACTCAGTGTTGCGATCCAGAGAGGAAATGCCTGCAGCATTCTGGGCACGCGGCCCACCGCAGGGGAGCTGGACGAAGTATTCGAGATGTAGCTCTGAGTTACCTATGTTGTTTTACTTTGTATCATATTTTTGTGAATGTTTCGTCAATGTATTTTGTCTTTAAATAAAATATATATACATAATATAGGGGGTGGTAGGAGAAAATTCTCAAACAGCTTCAGGGAGAATCTTGAGTTTTCCCTGAAGCAAGTTTATTCTTTTCTCTGAGGATGAGGGTCCCCATTACAGTTCTAGAGGTGGTATATATATATATATATATATATATATATATATATATATATATATATATATATATATATAGATATATATATATATATATATATGTATATATATATATATATATATATATATATATATATATATATATATATATATATATATTCTCTTTATTTCTCCTTCACTCCCCTACTCTATCTCTCTTAATTTCCCCTATGTCGTATTACTTCCTCTTGTGCCTCACAAGGAACATCATCCACGAACTAATAGGTCAATTAACTGTGACAAAAGATTCTCCTACGTGACTGTGAAGAAAGTTAATCAAGATTAACAAGTGAATCAATGAGCTCTTAGCTAATCTTAATTACATATTAATTACATTGTTAGCTATTTTAATAATGCAAAATATTTTACATGGATATATATATATATATATATATATATATATATATATATATATATATATATATATATATATATATATATATATATATATATATATATACATATATCATTGTACCTACGAAACGAGTTGTATTGATCAATAACAATACTGCACTAGCCAAGGAGTGGAACCCATGCTGTTTTGGCCCGCATCATGGTAAGTGAAAACGCATGACACTAGACCACACAATCCTTAACAATGGTGCATCCAGCAAAGCTAGATGTTGTACCCGCCATCGAAGGACATACGGTGCTGTGATGCTCCCTAAATCATCATGCATTTTCGCTCACCATGAGGTGGGCCAAAACATCATGGGTTCGAATCCTTGGCTAGTTGCAGTGTTTTTATTGATTAATATCACTCGTTCGTGGTTACAATAATATAAAATACTGCTTGTGGGCCAGTACACCAAACAGGGAGTAGAATGAAATTAGCTCAAAGGCACCCACACCACAGTCTCTCCTCGGACCAAGGGCAACACACTAAATTTGTCTGGGTGCTTGGTTCGTGTAGGATTTGGTGGTCCTGTGAGTTAGAGCGTCATGTGATTTTCGTTCACCATGACGTGAGCCAAAACATCATGGGTTCGAGTCCTTGGCTAGTCGCAGTGTTGTTACTGATTAATACTACTTGTTCGTGGTTACAATAATATAAAATACACCAAAAACGGAGTAGGATGACTGTAGTATATATATATATATATATATATATATATATATATATATATATATATATATATATATATATATATATATATATATATATATATATATATATATATATAAAACTGGTCAATTAGCAAGAACTCATTTAAAATCAAGCCCTTTCTAAAAAAAAATTCTGATACGTTTAAAGATATATTTTTTTCAAAAATGTTAATGTAAAATATTTTAATTTTGCACCAAAAGAATCTTAGAAAACTTACCTAACCTTATTATAACAAGAACAATTTATTTTAGCCTAACCCAACTATATATATTTTAGATTTGTTTACAATAATTTAATACTAAACAAACACAGTGAAATATATTTTTATCGTTAGGTTCAGAATGATTTTGGCTAAATTATTGCATACACAAATACCCAAGAAATGTAATTGATAAATCTTTTAAAGTTGCTAGAAATACTTTTTACAATCCAAAAAGGGACAACCAGCCTTATTCAACTAAAAATGTGTTGATTCTCCCTTACCATGAAAACTTGGTTGATATGCCTTCTCTTCTTAAGACTTTTAATATTAAAGTTGTATTCAAAAATCTTGATACAGTAAAAAAAACTTTTGATAAAGAATTCCCCCCAAAATGCTGATGGATGTGTCTATAAGATTCCTTGTAAAATTTGAGATAAAGTTTATTATGGTCAAACTGGTAAAAATCTCGAACTAAGATTAAAACAACATAAATATAGCATTAGAACTGGACAAGATTCCAATGCTCTATTTATTCATGTAAGAGATTTTAACCATCCAATTGATTTTCAAAAAGTTGAGAAAGTAGTATCAAGCAAGTCCATGGTCGACAGGAATATAATTGAATCTTGTTTCATAAAAAGCAGTTTTGACAATAATATGAATATTTCCTTTGGTTTATATAAATTAGATCCATTTATAATTAATAGAATTTGGGAAGAATTTAATAATACATTGGACAAATAATTATTTTTTTAAATTTCTTATTTCTTGGGAAGAATAGTTTGTTGGTGGGTTCTATGAAGGACTTGTCTAGTTCGGCCGGCGGGTCTGCTGTCTCGCGTCAGGTGTTTCGTTGTTGTGGGATCTGATAGTGAGGTGTGGGCTACCCCTTTATATACCTTCCTTTGATGCTTTACTTTCATTGTTCCTTGATGATGTGAGTAGTCACGAAAGCACTTGGAACTTCTCTATTCTTTCAAAGTGGTTGTTTTGCATATTCTGAAATCACCTGTTTACTGTGATCTTATTGCATATATATATATATATATATATATATATATATATATATATATATATATATATATATATATATATATATATATATATATATATATATATATATATATATATATATATATGTCTGAGGGCAATGTGTGGTGTGAATATAATGCAGAGAATTCGTAGTTTGGAAGTTAGGAGGAGGTGCGGGATTACCAAAACTGTTGTCCAGAGGGCTGAGGAAGGGTTGTTGAGGTGGTTCGGACATATAGAGAGAATGGAGCGAAACAGAATGACTTCAAGAGTGTATCAGTCTGTAGTGGAAGGAAGGCGGGGTAGGGGTCGGCCTAGGAAGGGTTGGAGGGAAGGGGTAAAGGAGGTTTTGTGTGCGAGGGGCTTGGACTTCCAGCAGGCATGCGTGAGCGTGTTTGATAGGAGTGAATGGAGACAAATGGTTTTTAATACTTGACGTGCTGTTGGAGTGTGAGCAAAGTAACATTTATGAAGGGGTTCAGGGAAACCGGCAGGCCGGACTTGAGTCCTGGAGATGAGAAGTACAGTGCCTGCACTCTGAAGGAGGGGTGTTAATGTTGCAGTTTAAAAACTGTAGTGTAAAGCACCCTTCTGGCAAGACAGTGATGGAGTGAATGATGGTGAAAGTTTTTCTTTTTCGGGCCACCCTGCCTTGGTGGGAATCGGCCGGTGTGATAATATATATATATATATATATATTTATTTATTTTATTTTTTTTTATTATCACACTGGCCGATTCCCACCAAGGCAGGGTGGCCCGAAAAAGAAAAACTTTCACCATCATTCACTCCATCACTGTCTTGCCAGAAGGGTGCTTTACACTACAGTTTTTAAACTGCAACATTAACACCCCTCCTTCAGAGTGCAGGCACTGTACTTCTCATCTCCAGGACTCAAGTCCGGCCTGCCGGTTTCCCTGAACCCCTTCATAAATGTTACTTTGCTCACACTCCAACAGCACGTCAAGTATTGTCTCCATTCACTCCTATCAAACACGCTCACGCATGCCTGCTGGAAGTCCAAGCCCCTCGCACACAAAACCTCCTTTACCCCCTCCCTCCAACCTTTCCAAGGCCGACCCCTACCCCGCCTTCCTTCCACTGCAGACTGATACACTCTTGAAGTTATTCTGTTTCGCTCCATTCTCTCCACATGTCCGAACCACCTCAACAACCCTTCCTCAGCCCTCTGGACAACAGTTTTGGTAATCCCGCACCTCCTCCTAACTTCCAAACTACGAATTCTCTGCATTATATTCACACCACACATTTCTCTCAGACATGACATCTCCACTGCCTCCAGCCTTCTCCTCGCTGCAACATTCATCACCCATGCTTCACACCCATATAAGAGCGTTGGTAAAACTATACTCTCATACATTCCCCTCTTTGCCTCCAAGGACAAAGTTCTTTGTCTCCACAGACTCCTAAGTGCACCACTCACTCTTTTCCCCTCATCAATTCTATGATTCACCTCATCTTTCATAGACCCATCCGCTGACACGTCCACTCCCAAATATCTGAATACATTCACATCCTCCATACTCTCTCCCTCCAATCTGATATCCAATCTTTCATCACCTAATCTTTTTGTTATCCTCATAACCTTACTCTTTCCTGTATTCACTTTCAAATTCATCCACCAATCTCTGCAACTTCTCTTCAGAATCTCCCAAGAGCACAGTGTCATCAGCAAAGAGCAACTGTGACAACTCCCACTTTATGTGTGATCCTTTATCTTTTAATTCCACACCTCTTGCCAAGACCCTCGCATTTACTTCTCTTACAACCCCATCTATAAATATATTAAACAACCACGGTGACATCACACATCCTTGTCTAAGGCCTACTTTTACTGGGAAATAATTTCCCTCTTTCCTACATACTCTAACTTGAGCCTCACTATCCTCGTAAAAACTCTTCACTGCTTTCAGTAACCTACCTCCTACACCATACACCTGCAACATCTGCCACATTGCCCCCCTATCCACCCTGTCATACGCCTTTTCCAAATCCATAAATGCCACAAAGACCTCTTTAGCCTTATCTAAATACTGTTCATTTATATGTTTCACTGTAAACACCTGGTCCACACACCCCTTACCTTTCTTAAAGCCTCCTTGTTCATCTGCTATCCTATTCTCCGTCTTACTCTCAATTCTTTCAATAATAACTCTACCATACACTTTGCCAGGTATACTCAACAGACTTATCCCCCTATAAATTTTGCACTCTCTTTTATCCCCTTTGCCTTTATACAAAGGAACTATGCATGCTCTCTGCCAATCCCTAGGTACCTTACCCTCTTCCATACATTTATTAAATAATTGCACCAACCACTCCAAAACTATATCCCCACCTGCTTTTAACATTTCTATCTTTATCCCATCAATCCCGGCTGCCTTACCCCCTTTCATTTTACCTACTGCCTCACGAACTTCCCCCACACTCACAGCTGGCTCTTCCTCACTCGTACAAGATGTTGTTCCTCCTTGCCCTATACACGAAATCAAAGCTTCCCTATCTTCATCAACATTTAACAATTCCTCAAAATATTCCCTCCATCTTCCCAATACCTCTAACTCTCCATTTAATAACTCTCCTCTCCTATTTTTAACTGACAAATCCATTTGTTTTCTAGGCTTTCTTAACTTGTTAATCTCACTCCAAAACTTTTTCTTATTTTCAACAAAATTTGTTGATAACATCTCACCCACTCTCTCATTTGCTCTCTTTTTACATTGCTTCACCACTCTCTTAACCTCTCTCTTTTTCTCCATATACTCTTCCCTCCTTGCATCACTTCTACTTTGTAAAAACTTCTCATATGCTAACTTTTTTCTCCCTTACCACTCTCTTTACATCATCATTCCACCAATCGCTCCTCTTCCCTCCCGCACCCACTTTCCTGTAACCACAAACTTCTGCTGAACACTCTAACACTACATTTTTAAACCTACCCCATACCTCTTCGACCCCATTGCCTATGCTCTCATTAGCCCATCTATCCTCCAATAGCTGTTTATATCTTACCCTAACTGCCTCCTCTTTTAGTTTATAAACCTTCACCTCTCTCTTCCCTGATGCTTCTATTCTCCTTGTATCCCATCTACCTTTTACTCTCAGTGTAGCTACAACTAGAAAGTGATCTGATATATCTGTGGCCCCTCTATAAACATGTACATCCTGAAGTCTACTCAACAGTCTTTTATCTACCAATACATAATCCAACAAACTACTGTCATTTCGCCCTACATCATATCTTGTATACTTATTTATCCTCTTTTTCTTAAAATATGTATTACCTATAACTAAACCCCTTTCTATACAAAGTTCAATCAAAGGGCTCCCATTATGATTTACACCTGGCACCCCAAACTTACCTACCACACCCTCTCTAAAAGTTTCTCCTACTTTAGCATTCAGGTCCCCTACCACAATTACTCTCTCACTTGGTTCAAAGGCTCCTATACATTCACTTAACATCTCCCAAAATCTCTCTCTCTCGTCTGCAGTCCTCTCTTCTCCAGGTGCATACACGCTTATTATGACCCACTTCTCGCATCCAACCTTTACTTTAATCCACATAATTCTTGAATTTACACATTCATATTCTCTTTTCTCCTTCCATAACTGATCATTCAACATTACTGCTATCCCTTCCTTTGCTCTAACTCTCTCAGATACTCCAGATTTAATCCCATTTATTTCCCCCCACCGAAACTCCCCTACCCCCTTCAGCTTTGTTTCGCTTAGGGCCAGGACATCCAACTTCTTTTCATTCATAACATCAGCAATCAACTGTTTCTTGTCATCCGCACTACATCCACGCATATTTAAGCATCCCAGTTTTATAAAGTTTTTCTTCTTCTCTTTTTTAGTAAATGTCTACAGGAGAAGGGGTTACTAGCCCATTGCTCCCGGCATTTTAGTCGCCTCATACGGAGGAAAGATTCTTTTCCACTTCCCCATGGACAATAGAAGAAATAAAGAGGAACAAGAGCTGTTTAGAAAAAGGAGAAAAACCTAGATGTATGTATATATATAGGCATGTGCGTGTCTGTGAAGTGTGACCAAAGTGTAAGTAGGAGTAGCAAGATATCCTTGTTATCTAGCGTGTTTATGAGACAGAAAAAGAAACCAGCAATCTAACCATCATGCAAAACAGTTACAGGTTTCTGTTTCACAGTCATCTGGCAGGACGGTAGTACTTCCCTGGGTGGTTGCTGTCTACCAACCTACTATATATATATATATATATATATATATATATATATATATATATATATATATATATATATATATATATATATATATATATATATATATATATATATATATGTATATATATATATATATATATATATATATATATATATATATATATATATATATATATATATATATATATGTATGTTGGTTTGCGTGCAGCCAGCAGCAACAGCCTGGTTGATCAGGCTCTGATCCACCAGGAGGCCTGGTCTCAGACCGGGCCGCGGGGGCGTTGACCCCCGGAACTCTCTCCAGGTAAACTCCAGGTATATATATATATATATATATATATGTATACATATATATATATATATGAAGAATTGAGGCACTTATGCAATATATGGGAATCTTTACTGAAGAAACGTTTCGCCACTGGCAGTAGCTTCATCAGTCTCATACAAAGCAGGAAGGTATAAGGAAGAGGGGGAGTTTGAGGTAATCGGTCCCTCAGCCTGGAGTCTAAGTGTTCAGTCTATCAGTGTCTCAGTTCTTCAAATTGTCGGTTTTCAAAACTATTCATCACATGTGTCAGGCACTGCATAATCATGGAATCGGACGATTCCCACTAAAGCAGGGTGGCCCGAAAAAGAAAAACTTTCTTCATCATTCACTCCATCACTGTCTTGCCAGAGGGGTGGTTTACACTGCGTTATAAAACTGCAACATTAACACCTCTCCTTCAAGTCCGGCCTGCCGGTTTCTCTGAATCTCTTCATACGTGTTACTTTGTTCACACTGCAACCGCACGTGAATTATTAAAAACCATTTGCCTCTATTCATTCCTATCAAATACGCTCACGCATGCTTGCTGGAAGTCCAAGCCCCTCGCACACAAAACCTCCTTTGCCTCCTCCTTCCAACCTTCCCTATGCCGACCCCTACCCCGCCTTCCCTCCAGTATAGATTAATACCCTCTCGAAGTCATTCTCTTTTGTTCCATTCTCTCTACATGTTGGAACCACCTCAACAACCTCTCCTCAGCCCTCTGGATAATAGTTCTGGTAATCCTGCACCTTCTCCTAATTTCCAGGGAACGAATTCTCTGCATTATATTCACTCCACACATTGCCCTCAGATATGATATCTCAACTGCCTCCAACCTTCTCCTAGTTGCAACATTCATCACCCATGCTTCACACCCATATAGGAGTGTTGGTATAAATATACTCACATACATTAGCCCCTCTGCTTCCATGGACAAAGGTCTTTGTCTCCACAGTCTCCTAAGTGCACCACTCACCTTTTTTTCCCCTCATCAATTCTATGATTCACATCATGCGTCATAGACCCATCTGCTGACAAGTCCACTCCTAAATATCTGAATACATTCACCTCCTCCATACTCTCTCCCTCCAATCTGATATCCAGTCATTCGTCACCTAATCTTTTTGTTATCCTCATTACCTTACTCTTTCCTATATTCACTTTTAATTTTTTTCTTTTATATTCCCTACCAAATTCTTCCACCAACCTCTGCAACTTCTCTTCAGAATCTCCCAAAAGCACAGTGCCATCAGCAAAGAGCAACTGCAACAACTCCCGCTTTGCGTTTGATTCTTTATCTTTTAACTCCACATCTCTTGCCAAGACCCTCGCATTCACTTCTCGTACAACCCCATCTATAGCTATATAGAACAACCACAGTGGCATCACACATCCTTGTCTGAGGCCTACTTTTACTGGGAAATAATCTCCCTCTCTCCTACGTGCTCTAACCTGAGCCTCACTATCCTCGTAAAAACTCGTCACTGCTTTCAGTAACCTACCTCCTATACGATACACCTGCAACATCTGCCAAATTGCCCCCCTATTCACCCTGTCATAAACCATTTCCAAATCCATAAATGCCACAAAAACCTCTTTAGCCTTATGTAAATACTGTTCACCTATATGTTTCACTGTAAACACCTGGTCCACACACCCCCTACCTCTCCTAAAGCCTCCTTGTTCATCTACTATCCTATTTTCCGTCTTACTCTTAATTCTTTCAATAATAACTCTGCAATACACTTTACCAGGTATACTCAACAGACTTATTCCCCTAGAATTTTTGGACTCTTTTTTATCCTTTTTTTCCTTTATACAAAGGAATTATGCATGCTCTCTGCCAATCCTTAGGTATTTTACCTTCTTTATACAATTATTAAATAATAGTACATCTCACTCCAAAACTATAGCCCCACATGCTTTCATCATTTCTATCTTTTTCCCATCAATCCCAGCGGCCTTACCCCCTTTCATTTTACCTACTGCCTCACAAACTTCCCCCACACTCAAAACTGGCTCTTCCTCAATCCTACAAGATGTTATTCCTCCTTGCCCTATACACGAAATCACAGCTTCCCTATCTTCATCAACATTCAACAATTCCTCAAAATATTCCCTCTATCTTCCCAGTACCTCTAATTCTCCATTTAATAACTCTCCTCTCCCATTTGTTCCCTAGGCTTCCTCAACTTGTTAATCTCACTCCAAAACTTTTTCTTATTTTCAACAAAATTTGTTGATAACATCTCACCCAATCTCTCATTTGCTCTCTTTTTACATTGGTTCACCACTCTCTTAACCTCTCTTTTTCTCTCCATATACTCTTCCCTCCTTGCATCACTTCTACTTTGTAAAAATCTCTCATATGCTAACTTTTTCTCCCTTACTACTCTCTTTAC
This sequence comes from Cherax quadricarinatus, assembly GCF_038502225.1. Classification (NCBI taxonomy): domain Eukaryota; kingdom Metazoa; phylum Arthropoda; class Malacostraca; order Decapoda; family Parastacidae; genus Cherax; species Cherax quadricarinatus. Next base: position 56,795,003 of record NC_091297.1, read on the forward strand.
ATCATCATTCCACCAATCGCTCTTCTTCCCTCCCGCATCCACTTTCCTGTAACCACAACTTCTCCTGAACACTCTAACATTACATTCTTAAATCTACCCTATACATCTTCGACCCCATTGCCTATACTCTCACTAGCCCATCTATCCTCCAATAATTGTTTATATCTTACCCTAACTGCCTCCTCTTTTAGTTTATACACCTTCACTTCTCTCTTACTTGCTGCTTCTATTTTCCGTGTATCCCATCTTCCTTTTGCTCTCACTGTAGCTACAACTAAAAAGTCATCTGATATATCTGTGGTCCCTCTATAAACATGTATATCCTGAAGTCTAGTCAACAGTCTTTTATCTACCAATTCATAGTCCAACAAACTACTGTCATTTCGCTCTACTTCATATCTTGTATACTTATTTATCCTCTTTTTCTTGAAATATGTATTACCTATAACTAAACCCCTTTCTATACAAAGTTCAGTCAAAGGCCCCTCATTATCATTTACACCTGGCACCACAAACTTTCCTATCACACCCTCTCTAAATGTTTCTCCTTCTTTAGCATTTAGGTCCCCTACCACAATTACTCTCTCACTTGGTTCGAAGGTTCCTATACATTCGCTTAACATCTCCCAAAATCTCTCTCTCTCTCCTCTACACTCCTCTCTTCTCCTGGTGCATACACACTTATTGTGACCTACTTTTCACACCCGACCCTTATTTTAATCCACGTCCACTCCCAAATATCTGAACACATTCACTTCCTCCTTACTATATCCCTCCAATCTGATATTCAATCTTCCGTTATCTATTTTTTTTATCCTCATCACCTTACTCTTTCCTTTATTCACTTAACTTCCTTCTTTTACATAAACTACCAAACTCATCAACCAACCTCCGCAACTTCTCTTCAGAATCTCCCAAAAGCAGAGTGTCATCAGTAAATAGCAACTGTGACAACTCCCACTTTGTGTTACATTTTCATCTTTTAACCCTACACCTCTTGCCAACACTCGAACAATCGCTTTCCTTACTACTCCATCTATAATTATATTGAACAACCGTGGTGACATCACACATCCCTGTCTAAGACCTACTTTTACTGGAAAATAATCCCCTTCTTGCTTACGTACTCTAACATGAGCCTCACTATCTTCGTAAAAATTTTGCACCGCTTTCAATAATCTTCCTCATATTTCATACATAGCAACATCTACCACATTGCCCCCTATCCACCCTATCATAAGCCTTTTCCAAATCCATAAATGCCACAAAAACCTCTTTACCCTTATTTTAATACTGTTCCCCAATATGCTTCACTGCAAACATTTGCTCTATACACCCCCTACCTTTTCTAAAGCTTCCTTGTTCATTTGCTATTCTGCTTTCCGTCTTACTCATAATTCTATCAATAATAACTCTTTCATACACTTTGCCATGTATACCAAACAGTCTTATTTCCCTATAATTTTTCCACTCTCTTTGTCCCCATTGCCTTTAAACAAAGCAGCTGTGCATGCTTTCTACCAATTCCTAGGTACCTTACCTTCTTCCATACATTCATTAAATAAAAACACTAACCACTCCAAAACTATATCCCCACCTGCTTTTAACATTTCTATCTTCATCCCATCAATCCCAGCTGCTTTAACCCCTGTCATTCTACTCATTGCCCCACGCACTTCCCCCACACTCACAACCGGCTCTTCCTCACTCCTACAAGATGTTATTCCTCCTTGCCCTGTACACGAAATCACAGCTTCCCTATCTTCATCAACATTTAACAATTCCTCAAAATATTCCCTCCAACTTCCTGATACCTCTACTTCTCCATTTAATAATTCTCCTCTCCTATTTTTAACTAATAAATCCATTTGCTCTTATGTTTTCTCAACCTATTAATCTCACTCCAAAACTTTTTCTTATTTTCAACATAATTTGTTGATAGTATCTCACCCACTCTCTCATTTGCTCAATTTTTACATTGTTTCACCACTCTCTTAACCTCTCTTTTTCTCAACATACATTCCTCCCTTCTTGCATCACTTCTACTTTGTGAAAACTTCTCATATGCTAACTTTTTCTCTCTTACTACTCTCTTTACATCATCATTCCAACAATCACTCTTCTCCCGCATCCACTTTCCTGTAACCACAACTGACCACAGCTAACACTATATACTTAAACCTACCCCATACATCTTCTATCCCATTGCCTGTATTCCCACTAGCCCATCTGTCCTCCAACAGTTGCTTATATCTTACCCTAGCTGCCTCATCCTTTAGTTTATAAACCTTCACTTCTCTCTTACTTGCTGCTTCCATTTTTCTTGTATCCCATCTACCTTTTACTCTCACTGTAGCTACAACTTAAAAGTGATCTGATATATCTGTGGCTCCTCTATACACATGTACATTCTAATGTCTGCCTAACAATCTTTTATCTACCAATACATAGTCCAAAAAACTACTGTCATTTCTCCATACATCATATCCTGTATACTTATTTATCCTTTTTTTTTCTTAAAATATGTGTTACCTATAACCAAACCCAATATTATACAAATTTCAATCAAATACTCCATATTCATTTACAACTGGCACCCCAAACTTACCTACCACACCTTCTCTAAATACTTCTCTTACTTTAGCATTTAGGTTCTCTACCACAATTACTCTCTCACTTGGCCCCAAATTTCCTACACACTTCCTCAACATCTCCCAAAATCTCTTTCTCTCTTCTACACTCTTCTCTTCTCCAGGTGCATACACACACATTATAACCCACTTTTCACATCCGACCCTTATTTTAACCCACAAAATCCTTTAATTTATACATTTATAATCCCTCATCTCTCTCCATAACTGATCCTTCAACATTATTGCTACCCCTTCCTTAGCTCTAACTCTCTGACTTAATCCCATTTATTTCTCCCCACTGAAACGCCCATACCTACTTCAGCTTTGTTTCGCTTAGAGCCAGGACATTCAACTTCCTTTCATTCATAACTTTTGCAATCACTTCTTTCTTATCATCTGCTCTACATCCACGCACATTCAAACATCCCTATTTCATAAAGTTGTTCTTTCTCTTCTTTTTAGTAATTTATTCATGGGAAGGGGTTACTAGCCCATTGCTCCCGGCATCTAGTCGCCTCCTACGACACGCATAGCTTACGGAGGAAGAATTCTGTTCCATGAACAAGAACTTGGTAGGAAACAGAAGAATACTCAGAGGAGTTAGTATATACATGCTTGTACATGCGTGTGTAGTGTGACCTAAGAATAAATAGAAGTAGCAAGACATACATGCAACTTTGCATGTTTATGAGACAGAAAAAGACACCAGCAGTCCTACCATCATGCAAAACAATTACAGTCTTACGTTTCACACTCATTTGCTAGGACGGTAGTACCTCCCTGGTTGGTTGCTGTCTACCAACCTACGAATTTATATACATTCAGTAATATGGAGACCAGAACTGAGCTGCGTAGGTGAGGCCTTACTAATGATGTGTAAAGCTGTAATATAACCGCTGGACTTCTGTTGCTTACACTTCTTGATATAAATCCTAGCAATCTGTTTGCCTTATTACGTACGCTTAGGCATTGCTGTCTTGGTTTAAGGTTGCTGCTTACCATAACCCCCAAGTTCTTTTCGCAATCTGTATGACTAAGTTCTACATTATTTAACTTGTAAGTGCTAGGGTTATGGACACTCTCGAGCTTCAGAACTTTGCATTTATCTACACTGAACTGCATCTGCCACTTTTCTGGCGATGAAATGAGTTTGTCTAAATCCTCCTGAAGTTCAGTGACATCTACGTTTGAATCAGTTATCCTACCTATCATCGTGTAATCGGCGAATTTGCTCATATCACTTTTTTTTATATTTTATTTAAAAATAGTACAGCAGTACATAATTCCAGAATATAAATAGACATAAAAGGATAACAACATAAAATTCCCAGAACCAATGGCTCTATAACCTCTCTGAAAAAAATGGAAATACATAAAGCAAAAGCTTACAACAAAACGTCTCAAAACAACTACCAGTAACAGAGTACTAACCTGTCATATATAACTTTAAAACAACATTAACATACCCATATTAGGAATGTACTGGAGCCTAACATTTAACAAAGGCTCAAAACGATATTTAAAGAGTAACACAAAAGAAAAAACTGATTTCACAAAAAACAAAGGAAAACCCATGCATATGCATACATGTACACAAAACAGTATATAAAAATATATTTAAATCTACAAAAATCAAACACATATCATGACCACATAACCGATAATAAACATGTACATAAATATATAAAAATATATTTAAATCTACAAAAATCAAACACATATCATGACCACATAACCGATAATAAACATAACCAATTACTTATACCATTGAAAGCATATGACTCAAGAATCGGGTCATTACAAGACAGAAACACCTCCAAATACATGACAAAACCTTCGGGGTTGTACTTTCATTCATTACACAAAAGTAACAATAAGCATCAAGGAGCTCTCAAAGCTCCACAACCACACATCCATGACAACCAGGAAACACAATCCATACCAACAGTCACCACACTCTCATGCCGCCCCCCCCCCCCCTTCCCAGGAGACGAGCCCGCTCTTGCCCACTGACACACATTTAACCCCATTACCTAAAATTTGTGCAAAAACCTTATAGTCCGCACATAGCAACGATATTGCCCGATACTCCCGAAGGGTGGGCTGCCCCTTACCTTTCGGGACCAGCACCACAACTGCTGTAGTCTGCTTATCTCCCAACTAACCCTTCTCCTTCATGCAATTAAATAACCCAGCCATGAAATTTCCTATCAACGCCCAATGCTGTAAATAAAATTCCACCGGTAGACCATCAATACCAGGGGCTTTTCCCTTCCTCATGCCCTGTAAAGCAATCTCTATTTCCTCTGCAGTAATAAACCCACCCAAAGCCGTCCTATCACTATTACCTAAATTGTCTAACTCCACATCATCCACACCCCCACTTGTCCAGTACTTTTCATACCACATATCTGCATATGCACTCATACCCTTCATATTTACCTCTAATCTAGGGATAGCCGTCAGCGCCTGCCTTTGCTTTTGATGTCGCAACACACACGCTAACGCCTTGTCCCCCCACAAAACTTCTAACCCTGCTTGCACCCTTACCACTTGATGCCGATCATTTTACAACGTTCACAATCTCTCTTTTATGTCAACTATTTCGTCCATGGGAAAAACACCACCAACCATCCCCTGCCCATAACAACATCTTAATCGATCCTCTAAATAATTCGCAAGCTCATATTTTAAATTGTTTATACGTTTACCCTCCCTCACATAATACTTTCTTATCCTTTCTTTAGTCACATAATCCCACCATGTTACAATGTCATCCACCTTCTGAGCTTCCTTGTAAAGCTCTTTCCATAGAATAGAAAAACCTCCAAACCTTCTTCATCACTCAACACACTAATGTTCAATTTCCAATAAGTCTTATATATTTCCTCCAGCTCCTCCCACCCTACTTCCACCACTACAGCCCTATGATCTGACATATCCGCCTCAACGGTATTAAAAGATTTCACAACAACCCCTTGAGAAAGATACACTCTATCTAACCTCGCTGCGTATCCCCTCCTAACAAAAGTATGTTCCGTTTCCCACCCCCCCCCCACCCCCCACCCCAAACGCATCCCGTAACCTAACGTCGCTCATCAAATCCCTGAGAGTTACAGATATATGTCCTGCCCCTTTTGGTTCTACGTCAGCCGCCCTAATAACGCAGTTCCAGTCACCTCCCCCCCCACTATTGCTACTTCCGGAAGTGAACGCAAAAAATAGACAAGATCCTCGCACACAAAATCCTTCCCTACCTGCATGTTATTCTCCGCAGGCGCATACACACTTACAAAAGATACACGCTTACTCATCCATGACCCATCCACACGCAACACCCTCCCCCCTCCCCCTTCACTTTTCTGCAAAACAAACGGGCTCGTCTCCTTTATTAAAATACCCACACCACCTTTTAAACGGGTAGTTGGCAGGGTCATTACTTGATAACCTGCTACCTCTAACACCTTACCCTCCTTGAAATTATGTTCCTGGAGGAACACAACATCCACTCTATATTTATTAAGAAACATACACAACCATTCTCTCTTTATTCTGCTACATAAGCCATTAACATTGACAGTCATACAACGAAGGCCTTTTAAATTTTCCACCCCTGCCTCTTCTCACTCTTTTCACCACTAGAATTAGTATTTCTGTATGTTATCTTCACAATACCTATTTCCCCCCTCCCTTCTTCCGATGTCTTTTATCATGACCTCCCCCATCGCCACCTCTTCCCTCTCCTACCACCCCAGTCTGCTTCCCAGGCCTCTGGGCTGGTGTCAGGACATCATCCGAGTCTGACGTAGCTGCCCGTTTCCCTGTTACAATCATGTCCCCCATAACATGGTCTGGGGAAACCTCACGGTGAACCTCAACATCCACCTTACAATGATTTATTAATTCCACTGACTTCTCAGTCGCATCATCAATCCCCAAATTCTCATATCGTCGACAAGCTGGAAGCGATAACTCTCCAGCTACTTCTTGCTCAGGTGTAACATCCTCCTCAGGCGGGGACAAGGTCTTCAAAACTTCCTCCAATTCTTCCTCTATTTCCAACACTTCTTCCCGTGGTACCATCTGTTGCAACCCCTGAATGGGTTGCAATGATTATTATGTATATATATAATTATTACCTTTTCATATAATTTTATATTGCTTATATTTGCGATAATAGCTAAATCATAAATGTATTGCTTTATATTGTTATTTGACTTATGTTGTTAGGATGTAACATATTAAGTGCTCAGTTCAAGTCTTGATTGTCAAACTACTGTAATTATCACTTGTAGCTCGTTAGACTGCCGGCTTCTGAGCTGCAGTTGTCCACGTAGCTATCACGTGATCGAGGGGGGGGTGTCCTCACCTCGCCTAAAGTATTCAGTCTGCTCTAGACTCTCTTGGTGGTTGGACAGATTGTCTGTCTCATTATTCTTGTTAGTTCTGTAGAACTCTGTTCACAGAACCTTGTATAGACTTAGTGATTTTCGACGTTGTACTGAGGTTGTGTGTCACATAGACACTCGAAACATCTCAGGTCCTGAGCTGTTGCTTCTCACTTAACTTGTACTGGTATCTGTGTATTATCACAGTCGGGGATTTTCTTATGCTGAACTTTGATTCAGTAGTATGGGAGTTTTGTGATTTTGTGGAGGATCTGCAGATGGTCCCTACTTAGTGTCGTTATATTATCTCCTTGTTCCTGATTCTGTGTTGCAGTCGCTTGTTGTATTGCTATTGGGCTTTAGCATTCTTTTTGTGGTTCAAGCAGACTGTTCTGGTTGCCAGTCGGTTAAGAAGTTAGTTTATCTGAGGACTTTGTCAGTCACTTGTTTAAGTCTAGTAGAGTCTTGAAACATAGCGAACTACTTAGAGCACTTACACACATACACACAAACTAACTTGTACATATTTGTAATATCTTATTAAATGTTAATGTACCTGACGGTACTTAAGAATTATAAATGTGATATGTGCTTTCAGCACAATAATATTGAACTCGAGAGATTGATTTTATTTTGATTGCTGTGATTTAATTTAATTTGATAATATACCTCTAGACTTAATAAATTTATTAAATTTTAATTTCTCTAGTTAGTAGCCTACCAGTTGTAATCCTGAAGCACTATTGAACCATACTGAATTTTAATGGATAATTGGACAAGGATACTGACTACTTGTTAGGAAAACACAGTAACAGGCTGGATGCTAGAAGGGCAGTCCTTTCTAGTATTCACTGGAGATCTCTAAGCTTTAAGAATCGCGTTTTTTGTAACAAATGGGGGCCTGTCCGGGATGCTCTTGATCCAAGGTGTTGGAGAAATTGTCCAGTTTGACATACTAGTAAATCTATGATCAAACACTTTGAGTACTTTCCTAATCTGAAGACTTTGAGTTTAGTCTTGTACAACATACCAGGTGGATGTATGTACCTGACTGAGTCTCTTGATCCAAGGAGATGGAAATACTGTTTATGAGCTCTAGCTGTAAGACAACCAACACTAAAATTCCTATTAGGATTACAGTTTCCCATAATCACTCTCTCGTAGTACAATTATTTTCGTGATGTATGCCAAAGTGAAACAGTTAATTGATACTCTGACTTTGTCTGAGTTAAGTACATTAAAACTTTAGACGTGTTGGCGAGTAGCCAAGTATCTCGGTGTGACGTATAACAGGAATTACACAGCTGAAACTGTCAGAGCATTAATTAAAGATATATTGTTTCCTGCTCATACAGAGATGTCTGATTATGATTCAGATTCAGAAAGCCTAGTGTCACAATTAGGAAGTATGACTCTATTTGATGAAGAGGAAAGAGCAACTAGAGCAGAAGTGAGCCTAGTGTCCGAGCCTAGTGTAGCTCAGTTCTCGCTCACGCCTTCCCTTACTGACACATTAGTACAGAGTATAGTTGGTATGACTAAGCCTCACGCTAGTACTGTGTATGCTACACCTGTATCTACTTATCCTAGACCAGATCTAGACTCTCTAGAGACGGCTGGACGAAGTGTCTGACCTAAGGACCGTCCAGACCATGTTAATTTCCCTACTCCTCCATTACCTACTGGTCCTATCTCTCAGGAACAGTTTGAGAGGTTTGAACGCCTCATTATGTTGCAGACTGCACAAATAGAGGCACAGAGGAAATTGAACGAAGAAGATTTCCAAAGAGAAAATGTTCGTCTGTTAAGACAACAGACTGATAGATCACAGGACACATTTAATGTGCAGAAAGCTGCATCCATGGTTCCTAAGTTTTTTGAAAGTGACTTAGACACATATTTTGATGTGTTTGAGAACCAGGCACATGCTATGAACTGGCCACGTAAGACTGGGCAACATTGTTGCATACTGCTTTGATGGGAAGAGCTCAAACCTGTACTGCAGCCATACCTTTTGCCAAGTACATTAGTTATGACGCTGTCAAACAAACAATTCTAGAGACGTATAACTTGTTACCTGTAAGTTATCAAAGAGCATTTCGTTCGTTACAACGACGACAAGATCAAACTTGTGTAGAGTTTGCTCGTGAGAAAAAAGTTGCATTTCAGAGGTGGTGTAGAGCTGCTAAATGTAACAACTACGACAGCCTTGTTCAGTTGTTACTACATGAAGAGTTTAACAACTGTATGTCTGCGGACATACAAGAATATCTGATCGATCATACTTCCTCAGATATTCTGGAAACTGCGGCATTAGCAGACAATTACGAGATTTCTCACAAACTTGTACGTACTAAAACACAAAGAAACAAGGTAACTAAAGATTGTCCTAGAAGTTGGCAACCTAAATCAGCTGCTCATTGCCGGCCTGATGTACCTGCTACTGTAACTTCTCGTACCTTTACCAGGAAAACTCACAATCCTGAATCTGTCTCTGTGGCTAGACAGAAATCTGGTATCGAGAAGAAGTTAAATGTACCTATTGTAACAGAAAAGGACATACTAGAGAGTATTGCTATAAGTTAGAAAGAGATGTGAGATACAGTCGTGCGGCTGGCGCCCCCACTCAAGTCGTATCCTCTTCCGAGCAACAAAGGCACCAAAATCCTAGCAATTCCTCTTATCCTACTGTTTTAGATAATGTTACTCAGGATAGATGACTAGCGTCAGAAAGTGTATCTGACGAAAAGATTCGTTCAGCGATGAGTCCTTACTTTTCGAGAGATAAAGTAGGATTTGACGAATCACATCTAACTGAGATAATTTCTTTCAGAGACACTGGCAGTTATCTCACGTTATTAAGAGAAGATGTACTGCCCATAACTGACGATACCTATTGCAAGATAGATGTATTGTTAGAAGCCTATGGAGGGGCTGTTATAAAAGTGCCTCTGCACAAAGTTTATATTGAAACAAGCTATTATACTGGTTATATTTCAGTGGGTATATCCAGTGGTGTATTTCCCATCAGGTCAGTGGACTTGTTGATAGGGAACGATATCCTTCATGCTGGTATATGTAAAGGACCACTTGTGATTGATAATACCACTGATGATAATTATGCCATTGAAGCTTGTAGAGAGAAACCTATTTTATTTCCTCTCAGCGCAATTACTAGAGCTATGTCAAAGATTCAACAACCATCCTTGTCTCCTGTTGAGTTAGTGGATGACAATGATTTGGGGTTGAATATGTTTAGTGACGCTCTGCGCCCAGGATCATTAACACAGACTCTCCCCGGTCATCAACCTAGTCAAGACACAACTGACGTTAAATTTCTAACTCATGATGATTTAATCAAGGATCAGTTTGTTGATCAGTCACTGGAAAAACTGAGAGATATAGCAGTTACTGAGAGTGAAGCAAAGGATCTCGATAATTGTTACTATTATAGTAATGGTGTACTGATGGAGAAAAATACATGTAAGTTGTCAGCTGATAGTGTTTCCACCACAGTCAAGCATTTCGTAGTGTTACCAGTTACATTTCGTGAACAAGCCATTGATTTTGCTCACAATAGTCCCATAGGAGGACATATGGGTGTCAAGAAGACACTCGGTAAACTGGCAAAACATTTTACTTGGCCAAAGATGAAGGAAACAGTAGCTGATCATGTGCGACGTTGCCACGTGTGTCAAGTGACAGGCAATCCAGCACACACACCTCCACCTACACCTCTCACAATGTTCATTAGTACCTTCAGTTCATCTGGACTAGAGATTGTTCACTCGTTCATTGAAGCATCTGCTTTCCTCTGCTCCTGTGTTGAAGAGTCCTAATTTCAATCATCGATGCGAGTTGTTATGCAGTGGGTGCTGTGCTGCTTTTTTTCCATCCTATATTTTATTTAAAACCAACAATAGACAATAGACAAAAGGAAAAACCCTAAAGATGACAATATATGAACAATAACTGAAAAAACGTTACATTAGATATTGAAACATTAACGAATAACATTACAATATAACAAATATGACCACTATTACCTACATATAAAATCAGATACCGAAGCTTAAAACTGTCCTATACTAGCTACATGTGGATAAGTTAACTTTCGCAAAAACATGCAAACCTATATTAACTCTTCCTCAAATTAATCATCCTTGCTCTTAATTTACACTAGAATAATAAAATACAAGTATACTTTCATTATTTCGTTACAGACTAAATTCCTTCTGCTCTGGACACGGAAAGAAATATAGGATAATTAACCACTGATGTCAAGAACACATCCAAGCGAAACCTACACCGACCATACAGGTCCATGAGAACTGCACGGTCCGCGCAGCTGCTCGCCCAGGTGTGCACATGTACATTACACATCGTACCTACAATTAGATTCAGCTCAACATTTTTCAATAATGCCATACGTAGAAACATTCTACCCAATTTGCATAATAAAGAGCAGTTTGAATCAAAGAACATTCCACAATTATCATAAATTTACCCTAACCTAAGCCTAGTATTTCATCTGTATTATAAATGTCTAATCAACACGATACCTCTAACCATAAATTTTACCATCATACCCCTAACCATATTTGTTGGTGTACATGATACAACCTTGTATTACCATAAAGAAAAAAAAAGAACAAAAAAGAAAAACCCACTCTTCACCTTTAAAATCAGACTTCAATTTACCATTCATGTACATACATATAAATAAGTATATAAAGTATGTTGTCTAATTGAACACAATCACTTACAACGTCAGTTATAATATTACGTCAACTCAACCATGAATAACTTCATCCAATTCTTACAACTTCAAGGTTCGTAAAACTCTTAAACTACATACATAGTATTGCCACCATCTAGACAAATTAAAAAGAAAAACAATACTCAAATATATCAAAACACACTATGCTTCTATTGGCACCAAATCAATTGTGCTTACAAAAATACAGTGTAAATTAAACTGAAACATAAAAAGCCATTTTGACATTTACACATTGTATCAAAATCATAAATGCGCATAGAAAATATGTATTGAATATCATTGAAAATGTTCATGAGAAAAACCATTAAAGGTATATACAAGAAAGTAAACATATACAATACATATATATATATATATATATATATATATATATATATATATATATATATATATATATATATATATATATATATATATATATATATATACATACATATACATACATACATATATACACATATACACACACACATACAACACATGCATATATATACACACATACACATACATAGTTATAAGTCGATAATTCCAAATATAACTGTATTGTACTTGAAACACTCGGAACAAATAATGTTAAAATTGCACCCCAGACATACCTCATATAACATTCATCAAACTCATCATGCTACCGCCCATTCTAGGAAACCAGCCCATTTCATCCCCCTTACCTGCCTTTCAACTCCCGTAAATCCCGTAAAGTGAAATTCCTATAACCCTCACTTAAATCCCTCTCCCATCTCCCCCCATACACCTCCTTATTTCTACACTTTGTCCTATAAAAAGTTGCTGTTAATGCATTAATTCTTTCACACACGTTCGCTCCTCTCATAGCCCAAGACATATAAATATAATCTGTAATTATATACCCTACCGCATTCTCTACCATCTGATTCACCCCACCTATGTCTAAGCTTAAAACCCTCAACACCTGCAAACCCCCCCCTCCCACTAACCTTATTACCTTACCCAACCAAACCCTTATTAGTTCAATACATTCGCAAAAATACACTATATGGAAAACAGTCTCCCATCCACCACAATCCTTGCATATCCCATCCTCCCGTATTCTCTTATGGAATAAAACCATTCCAGACGGTAAAATCCCATGTAAAAATCTATACATTACTTCTCGTACTTTAGGTTTTAAACGTAATTTGTTCAAACGCCCCCAGATATTACGCCAATCATACATCGGATAAACCCCTTCTACCACTGCTACCACTGCCTTACCTTCCACCCCATCAAGGTTTCCCAATTTAATATGTGAAGGATCGCTCATGTTTATGATGACCCGTAACATTGCCTCACCGATTATGAACTCCCTACCCACCCACCACCGTTGCATATCCTGACGCATCTTATGAAGTCCGCCTTCCCTCGCCCCCCCCTCCCGCTTATAACTACGTTTCAAATACACACTCATAATCCTCTTTTCAACAGCTATAAGACCCAGCCCTCCTCGGCCAACCGGGAGTGTGACAACCGCTCTACCTAACCATTCGCTTCCAGTACCCCAAATGAATCTAAAAACGCGCTTTTGTAACCTTTGTATCTCACTACGAAGTATCGGATATATTGCTGCTACATGCCAAAGTTTACTATATAATAGGACATTCGTTGTAATTACTCTTTGATGCAAAGTTAAGTGTGCAGCTCGTAAACCACTGATGCGCTTCAGTACACCATCTACAATACGCACTGAATTTATTTGTTGTGCTAACTTGATATCACTTACATAAACGATCCCACATATCAGTAATTGGTCCACCTTTTTCCACCTTTCAACTACTTCACATTCCTCACTTAACCTATCCCCAAGATCCATATACTTCGTTTTCTCCTTATTAATTGACATGCCAGAAGCCTTTTCAAAAACATTTACTAACTTTTCCACCCGAGGCAAATCCCTGTTACCACTTACTAAAATCGTTGTGTCATCAACATATCCAACAATGCCAGCCCCCCCACCCCTTTCGTCACCAACCCCATTTGCTGCCAATAAGACCCTAATTCCTCTATAAAAGGGATCCTGTAAACACGCAAAAAATATTTGTGAAAGGGGACAACCTTGACGTAGACCCCTGCTCATCTGAATTTGTTCTCCTAACCTTCCATTTACCTGCACCCGCAAGGATGCATCTTGATACATTAATTTGGCCCATGATATAATTTCCTCTCCAAACCCCTGCCATCTCATAATCTTCCATAACGCTTCCCTTTCTACACTATCATATGCCGCCTCCCAATCTATAGCCAACACCCCCCCCCACTCCCAATTTTACTCTTTCTTCAATAAAACTTCTAATCAAACCATGCCCGTCATACATAGACCTTCCCGGCACCCCATATTGTCCCTTATCAATTACTTTACCCAGGACCTTTTTTATTCTGTTAGCTAAAATTCTTGCAAAAATCTTATAATCACCACACAATAACGAAATAGCACGATAGTCTTTGACTGTTAATGGCTCACCTTTAGGCACTAGAACGACCACAGCCATCCGCTGCTGTGCCCCTAAAACCCGATCCCGCTTAAGGATATTGAATAATCTTACCAAAAATTTTTTTAAAACGCTCCAATTTTGGAGATAAAAGTCACTGGGCAACCCATCAATTCCTGGTGCCTTACCTAATTGCGCCCCGGATAAAGCTTCCCATGTCTCGCACTCCGTTATCGGCCCTTCCAAAACGAATCGATCATGCTCTGTCAACTCACACTGCACAAACCTTCCAATTGACTGTAATGCTATTTCGCTTATTCCCACACATTGCGTTTTCAACTTAACCCAAGCATCAATATACCCACTCATACCCTCAGTCGTCGTCAACACCTGGTCCACTTTATACCCTTGCATACCTACCTGAACATTCAACCCCATTAACTCCATTGCCTTGCGACGTGTGTGTTGACTCCGCAACACACACGCCGACGGCCGATCTCCCCACAAAACCTCCTCAATCCCGCCCTTAAGCCTTTCCCCATCAAACCTCTCATTTTGTAAATTCCGGATATTTTCCTTCAAACTTTCAATTTCAATAACAGGATAATTAGCATTAATTTGTGCATAACAGTCGCGCAACTGCCCCTCTAAATATTTTTGAAAACCGTATTTTAACTTATTATATCTCTTCCCTCGATTAATATAATATTCCTTAATACGTTTTTATCTATTGTTTCCCACCAATTAACCATGGCAACATCCCCTGGTGCTTCTACCACTAAACGATCCCACATATGTCCAAAAGACAAAAGACTGTCCTCTTCCTTTAATAACTTTACATTCAATTTCCAAAATGATGGACCCCTCCGAGGCACACCCTCAATATCCACATCTATTACCACTCCTCTATGATCCGAAAAAACCACATCTATCACATCCACCCTCCGCACAGTAACCGCACAAGGCACGTACATTCGGTCCAACCTCGCCGCATAACCTCGTTTAATGAAGGTATGCTCTACCATCCCTCCCCCCCCACACACATCCTTTAACCCCACCCCGGTCAATATATCCCCCAATATACCTAAACAACACCCCGCACCTCTGGGCTCCACATCTTTACGACGTATCACGCAATTCCAATCTCCGCCTATTATTGCAACATTCGGTAAACCACGTAAAAAATAGACCAGCACGTCCCGAACAAATTTAGTTTTAATACTCACGTCACCCTCAGCCGGACCATATACACATACTAAACTAATGGGAACCCTACCCCAAGTTCCATCCACTCTTATTACCCTCCCCTCCCCCCCTTCACTACGCCTTACTATAAACGGGCTAGTTTCCTTTACCAAAATGGCAGCCCCACCTTTCAAACGTGTCGCATGTTCCATGTACACATTATAACCACTCATATCCAACTCATAACCAGGCCTAAAATTATGTTCCTGTAAGAATACCACATCCATACCAAGTCGCACCAAATACTCATTAAACCACTTAAGCTTCCTCTCAGCTCTCAACCCGTTAATATTTATAGTAAAACACTTGAATTCAACAAATGGGTTTTCCTTTTGTCCCCGGCATTGACTTTACCCCAGTTCGTTTTGCAACACCTCTGTCCCTCCCCCCTTTGTTGGGAATCACCTTTGCAATCCCTTGATCCTTGGGTTCACCATTCCCTCTCTGCTGTACCTCCACCCAAGACTTTTTCCCAGGGCGTTGGGCAGGAGTTAGCACATCATCAGAATCCGATGATGCTGCAGTCCTCTTTCGTGTCCCGCCCTCCACCTGCATTTTGACATCTGAAGCACCGTCCTGATGCACCTCCACCTCTACTGCATGCACCTTCAATCCTTTAGACTCTCTCGTCGACAAACCGTCATCTTCTGCCATACCATCATTCACAGCCGTCCCCAGAACTAAGCCTGGGTCTTCCACCTGATCTAGGACCGATTCCTCTAACAAGTCATCCAACGCCTTTACCAAAGACGCCGCCACTTCTTCACCCATATTAGGTAGTCTCTCCTCAAAAACCTTATGTATATCCAATGGCTGAGATTCTCCTTGAAGCGTTACAATTGGCGATTCGAGCTCCTTTTCTTTGTCCACCTCCTCACTCCATGACAACCGTTGTTGGGGCGGTGTAGCAAGAGACTGTTCTCGCTCATCGCCTACCTCGTCCACTGGCTGCTGTTGCTGCTGTTGCCGTTGCTGTTGCTGCTGTTGCCGTTGCTGTTGTGCCGGGTACCCACTTCGTTTCCCACACTGCGCCGCGATGTGGTCATATGACCCACATAGCCGACACGTACGTTGTTGCCCCGCATACGTTACATAGACTTGAGTCCGTAATTCTTTCAACACAATATATGAAGGAATAGGGTGTCGAAGAGTCATTTTAACTGTATACGCGCCTTCCAGCGCACCTGCATACGGTCCAGTTGCCCATCTCCCTGCTGTGGCTACGTGAACCGTCCCATAAGTACGCAGTTCACTGGTAATATCAAAATCAGTCGCCTCAAAAGGCACATTCCTGATTTTCACCCAAGTGTAATGTCGAGATACATCATGGAGTCTCACCGACACAGCTGTATTAACCGGTATGATGGTCTCCTGATACTTGTCGACTACTGCCTCGTAGACTTGTGCAGACGTCATTTTAACGAAGATTCTTGTCATTCCATTTAATGCGACACCACATATCTCCTCATTTGCTATACCATAGGTATCGTGAATGATCGCTGGTAATAATAAATCCATGTTGGATCCTGTGACAGCACCACGGATCATCTCAATGCAGACAGTGTTGATTCTTCTTCTGCTATTCAGCGCCATGTTGGAGAAAATAAAGTTTCCACCAACCAACGCTAGGGGCAGCTCAATCAGGTAAACTGCGCAAAAACAAACTCAAAACAGGAGCGTCTGCGCAGCTCGTCCACACGGCTCGGAGGCGATGAGGACAATGACTCACGTCTTATTATTGATTGTGTTGGTCCTTTGCCTAGAACCAAACTAGGAAACCAATACTTATTTACTATTATGGACGCTGCAACACGCTATCCCGAAGCTATTCCTATGAGAAAAATTAATGCTCGTGCTATTGTGAGAGCGCTGATGAAATTTTTCTCCCAGGTTGGATTGCCACGAGAGATACAATCAGATCAGGGATCTAACTTCACTTCTAAGATCTTTCGAGAAGCATTATCCCACCTAGGAATAAAGTCTGTACTTTCAACCAGTTATCATCCACAGTCACAAGGTGCTCTAGAGAGATTTCATCAGACACTGAAGTCCATGATGAGAACTTATTGTGAACATTTTTCTAGAGACTGGGATGAGGGTATACCTTTTCTTCTGTTCGCTATGAGAGAAAGTGAGCAAGAAAGTCTCGGATTTAGTCCATTTGAATTAATATTCGGACACCAAGTCCATGGTCCTCTCGCAGTGTTGAAAGACGTGTGGACAGGAAAATCAAATCCATCATTGAGCACTTCACCTTCATTAATGCAGCAACATTTGACAGCCGCTAGAGAGCTAGCTTCGAGAAACCTAGTTTCAGCCCAAGCTAGAATGAAGCAACATTATGACAAGCGTGCTGTCTCTCGCTCTTTTAAAGCACGAGATAAGGTGATGGCTCGGAAATTAGTACCAGGTAGGATGGTCCCCTGGAAGTAGTGAAAAAGCTTAGCGACGTAAATTATTTGGTACGTACGCCTGGGAAAAAGAAATATAATCATGTGTACCATGTTAACCAGCTTAAGGCATACTACGCTAGTCCTCTACCTACTACATCTATTCTTCCTAGGATAGAGGAAGAAAACGTCAGTCTACCTGACGTCTCTAGAGGTACAGAAGTTCGTTTAGAAAATTCAGTGACTCTACAATCACTAGACGATTTTCTTAGTAACCTTGGGATTGATAAAGCTGGTGATATTAAAAACATGATTTTGCATTTCCCTGAATTGTTCGGTGATGTTCCTAAACGTTGTACTCTGGGTGTACATGACGTTGATGTACAGGGAGCATCACCCATTAAGCAATCACCATATAGGATGAGTCCAACAAAGCATAAAGCATTGAGAGAAGAGGTTGATTTTCTGTTGTCTCACGGACTTATTGAGCGCAGTAAAGTCCATGGGCATCTCCCTGTATTTTAGTGCCTAAATCTGACGGTAGTTTCAGGATGTGCACTGATTACAGGAAAGTGAACTGTCACCTTGCCTGATGGTTATCCTCTACCTCGCACTGACGACCTTATTGATCGTGTGTCAGGAGCCCAGTTTGTCAGCCGTTTAGATCTCTTACGAGGCTATTATCAAGTCCCGCTTACTGAACGTGCTCAAGAAGCATCTGCTTTCCTCTGCTCCAGTGTTGAGTCCTAATTTCAATCTTTCCATCTTTTTACATATAGATGCGAGTGGTTATGCAGTGGGCGCTGTGCTGCTCCAACAGTCAACATCCACTGATATTCTCCATCCTATATGTTACTATTCATCTAAGCTCAAACGACACCAGAAAAATTATGCTATAGCTCTTGTGGTGTCCTTTGAACATTTTGACGAGTATTTGGGCACTTCCCCATTTAAAATTTACGTAATTTTAGGCCCAAATACCTTTTGTTACTTGCTATGTCAAATTCAGTAAAGTAACTTAATCCCTCCAGCCCATAATAACTATATATACTCATGTCTAATTATTATATTTATATATTCACAGTATTGGTGTGTGAGAAGGAGACATAAGCTGAGTGTTGAGGGGGTAGTGTGGTGTGGGCGATGGTACTGCGTGACGCAACACTGTCCTGCCGCAGACCCCCCCCCTTCACTACACACCTTAAGCTGTTTCATACTCAGATGTTCATACTGACTCGCATTCCACAACCACTACTTAAGAGTGGAATGCAGTCTCCTCTACTATGATCGAGCCTCATCGTGTCAGGCTCATCTACGCTATCCTGTCTCTACACTGATGTACATAAGCACGAGTATGCGGAGATACGATACTGTGTACTGCCCTAGTACCAGGGGCATATCCTAGTGACGGACGCTGTGAAATTGTAGAGGTGCTTGGCACAAGAGAGACTGATTAATGTTTATATTAAATTTTATTGATATGAGTAATCAGTAATAATGTGAAAGTCCTTAATGCAACTCCTAGTGCGACCGTCTGTCGTGTTGGGGGGGGGGGGGGTGTTGCAACCCCTGAATGGGTTGCAATGATTATTATGTATATATATAATTATTACCTTTTCATATAATTTTATATTGCTTATATTTGCGATAATAGCTAAATCGTAAATGTATAGCTTCATATTGATATTTGATTTATGTTGTTAGGATGTAACATATTAAGTGCTCAGCTCAAGTCTTGATTGTCAAACTACTGTAATTATCGCTTGTAGCTCGTTAGACTGCCAGCTTCTGAGCTGCAGTTGTCCACGTAGCTATCACGTGATCGAGGGGGGGTGTCCTCACCTCGCCTAAAGTATTCAGTCTGCTCTAGACTCTCTTGGTGGTTGGACAGATTGTCTGTCTCATTATTCTTGTTAGTTCTGTAGAACTCTGTTCACAGAACCTTGTATAGACTTAGTGATTTTCGACGTTGTACTGAGGTTGTGTGTCACATAGACACTCGAAACATCTCAGGTCCTGAGCTGTTGCTTCTCACTTAACTTGTACTGGTATCTGTGTATTATCACAGTCGGGGATTTTCTTATGCTGAACTTTGATTCAGTAGTATGGGAGTTTTGTGACTTTTGTGGAGGATCTGCAGATGGTCCCTACTTAGTGTCGTTATATTATCTCCTTATTCCTGATTCTGTGTCGCAGTCGCTTGTTGTATTGCTATTATGCTTTAGCATTCTTTTTGTGGTTCAAGCAGACTGTTCTGGTTGCCAGTCGGATAAGAAGTTAGTTTATCTGAGGACTTTGTCAGTCACTTGTTTAAGTCTAGTAGAGTCGTGAGACATAGCGATCTACTTAGAGCACTTACATACATACTTACTTGTACATATTTGTAATATCTTATTAAATGTTAATGTACCAGACGGTACTTAAGAATTATAAATGTGATATGTGCTTTCAGCACAATACTATTGCATACGAGAGAGATTAATATTATTTTGATTACTGTGATTAATTTAATTTAATTTGATAATATACCTCTAGACTTAATAAATTTATTAAATTTTAATTTCTCTAGTTAGTAGCCTACCAGTTGTACTCCTGAAGCACTAATAATTCTTATTGAATTCTAATGGATAATTGGACAAGGATACTGACTACTTGTTACGAAAACCCAGTAACAGGCTGGATGCTAGAAGGGCAGTCCTTTCTAGTATTCACTGGAGATCTCTAAGCTTTTAGAATCGCGTTTTTTGTAACACCATCCCTGCAGAAAACACTGGAGGAGATTCTGGGGCAGGGAACTAAGGGGGACTCTCACCCCCAGTCCTAAAAGCTTGCTCCACCATCTCACTCCACAAACGACCACGCCCTCCCTCAGGTGATTGATCCTCACCTGCCACCTGTAAGACAGGGGCTGCGTCTTCTACCACAGGTTCAGGCACGCATCTTTTCTTCTCACATGCTGCAGCTATGTGGTCATACTCACCACATAGGCGACACTTACGCCTTTGCCCGCGATATAAAACCATGACCTGTGTCCCTAATTCCTGAAGATAAACGTAAGGCGGTACGGGATGTCTCAATGTCATTTTAAGGTTAAAAGTACCTTCTGGCAAACCTGTGTAGGCGCCTGCTACCCACATACCATGCTGGGCAAAACGAATTGTCCCATATTTCTCGAAGACTTTTCTGATATCAGCTTCATCCGCCTCAAAGGGAACGTTACATAACTTTATCCAGGTATATTACCTGGATACATCACTCATTCTCACACGTACAGCAGGTGTAACATCAAGACTCACGTCCTGGAAACGATTAACCAACGATTCATATACCGTTGCAGTGAGCAGTTTCACGAAGATTCTATGCGTTCCATTTAAAGCCACTCCATATAATTCTCCATCTTGAATTCCATACGTCTCTCTGATGATCTTGGATAAGAGAACCTGCGCTGAGCTAGGCGAAATCGTCCCCCGGAGTAGCTCAATACCAACAGTATTAGTCGGGCGTCTATGACAAACCGCCATGTTGACAGCAGTAATTTTCCTGAGGTGTCAACAGAGGCGCAAACACCACTTCCTCATACCACCACATTTCATTCTCCTTGTCAATAAGATACCCAGAGTTATTTCTAAGGGGATCTATCTTATCTCTAACTTTTGTTCTATAAACCTGGAAAACACTTCTTTATTAAAGGGGCCTGTAACTTTTATGTACAAGGGGCCTGTAACTCTTTCTCTTGCATACATTTCTAAATTTAAAAAGAGAAATTTTGGTTTTTCTTTTTGGGTCACCCATATATATATATACATTTCTTTTTTTTTTTTTTAACAAGTCGGCCGTCTCCCACCGAGGCAGGGTGGCCCAAAGAGAAAGAAAATCCCCAAAAAGAAAACACTTTCATCATCATTCAACACTTTCACGTGACTCACACATAATCACTGTTTTTGCAGAGGTACCCAGAATACAACAGCTTAGAAGTATATACGTATAAAAATACACAATATATCTCTCCAAAATGCCAATATCCCAAACCCCTCCTTCAGAGTGCAGGCACTGTACTCCCCATTTCCAGGACTCAAGTCCGGTTATATAAAATAACTGGTTTCCCTGAATCCCTTCACTAAATATTATATATATACATGTATATATATATATATATATATATATATATATATATATATATATATATATATATATATATATATATATATATATATATATATATTGTAATCACGAACGAGTGGTTTTGAGCAATAACAACACTGCACTAGCCAAGGATTCGAACCCATGTTATGTAAAGTAAAAGGACACAAGTGCAACTAATGTGACATTTTATTGTGGCAACGGTTCGCTCTCCAGGAGCTTTATCAAGCTATTACGTAATAGCTTGATAAAGCTCCTGGAGAGCGAAACGTTGCCACAATAAAATGTCACATTTCATGCACTTGCGTCCTTTTACTTTACATATTGTCGGTAATTCTACCAACTTTACTACAACCCATGTTGTACTGGCCTGCCTCATGGTAAGCGAGAACCACATGACGCTTTAAACCAGAAAACCACCCAACCCTACAAGAATGGCGAAGCCAGCAATGCTAGCTATGGGGGCGCCATCCGAGGGCTAGCATTGCTGGCTGCGCCAATCTTGTAGGGTTGGGTGGTCCTGTGGTTTAAAGCGTCATGTGGTTCTCGCTTACCATGAGGCAGGCCAGTACAACATGGGTTCGAAGCAACGCTCATCTTGACATTTAAGACAACTGAAAATTTGTGTATGCAATAATTTCGGAAAAATCATTCTGAACCTGACGAAAAAAATATATTTCAATGTGTTCGTTTAGTATTAAATTATTGTAAAGGTATCTAAAATATATTTAGTTGGATTAGGCTAAATAAATTGCGCATGTCATAATAAGGTTAGGTAAGTTTTCTAAGATTCTTTTGGTGCAAAATTAAAATTTTTGCATTAACATTAATGAAAAAAATATACCTTTAAACGTATAAGAAATTTTTTTTAGAAAGGACTTAATTTTAAATGAGTTCTTGCTAAATGACCAGTTTTACATATTCGGCACGACATATATATACATATATATATATATATATATATATATATATATATATATATATATATATATATATATATATATATAGGGAGGTACCACCTCTAGAACTGTCATAGGGACCCTCATCCTCAAAGAAAAGAATAAACTTGCTTCAGGGAAAACTCAAGGTTTTCCCTGAAGCTGTTTGAGAATTTTCTCCTACCATCCCCTATATTTCAAGTATGTTTTATTTAAAGACAAAATACATTGGCCAAACATTCACAAACATACAACAGAAAGTAAAACAACATAGGTAACTCAGAGCTACATCTCGAATACTTCGTCCAGCTCCCCTGCGGTGGGCCGCGTGCCCAGAATGCTGCAGGCATTTCCTCTCTGGATCGCAACACTGAGTGTCTGAAAGAGAAAGCTGGTCGCCCTGTGGTCCTTGGTTTCTATGATGAGCTTTTCACCCAGCTCTTTGAGGAACTTTAGAGCACACTTCCCCCATGCTCCAAGGGTCTCCGACAGTATTGGAATGAAGTTATAGCAAGGGGGAAGGTCTTCATATTTTCGGATCTTCTGGGTCTCCCTGTGGCTGGCAGCTCCACCTCCTTCCACTACGGAGTATGGCAAGTAGGTGTCTGCCAATGTGGCAGCACAGGTGTAGTCCCAGGCAATCTGATTTCCATCCTTCCAGGGTAGCATAGTGGCTCCATCAGGACGCTTTTGACTTCCATCAGACCTCTGTACTTGGGGTTCCCGTTGAGCTGGGCAACGAGCAGTGGCGAGGATTCTCTTTATGATGTCATTGACCTCCTCATGTCTGGCATACTTCCCTTCTGCTGTGTGACACATAAGACCATGAAGTCCGAATTGATCAGCTGTCGCCCTGCCGCAAATACACCTATGTTCGGTGAGGATGGGGGCGGCTAGGCAAAGAGCAACACCAATCCGAATGGCCTGTGGGTCGAGACGGGTGCCCAGGGAGGAACTGGGAACAGCTAACAGGAAATCTCCTGAGTGCGGTGCCTTCACTGCCAGGAGACGAGCTTTGTCCTTTCCTGAGGCATTGCAGAGCATTGTGTTGGCGATTCTTTCCATGATCGGTTTGTCCCAGTGGGACTGTTTGTGCTGTTTGGGAGGAGCTGGTCTACTGGAGGAGTCTGTATGGGTATCCCACCGAATCGCTGCTTCAGTAAACCTGGGGTCTTGAGCTCCTACCACGTCTCTCAAGCGTTCGGGTACTATCTTCTTGACTAATGCACTGGAAGCCAAACACGAAGACAGAAAAGCAGGTAAAGCAACATGCGTTGCTTTAGACTTCCGGGAGGATTCTTCGCACAGCATTGATTATTTCCTGGTTCTCTGTGATGATTTCACACTTGGAGGGATTGAGGATGAGTCCCAAGTCTTCTCCCTGTGTTTTCACCAGTTGTAGGTCCCCCACCAGGGACTCTTCAGTGCCTGCCAGAGTGCCGTCATCCAGGTACCAGATATTGAGCTCACTGCGTAGGCTGGAAATTAGTTCTCTTACTGCCAAGCAGAAGAGAAGTGCAGCGAGTGGGTGACCTGCTGAGCACCCTCTGATGATTGAATTTCATGTTCTCCAAACAAAAGAATTGAGGGTTTGCTGTAGCCGGCTGAAATGAAGAGAAAAAGACTGGGGGAACCGATCCTGAACTGCTGGCAAAACAGCATCTCTCTTCACCATATTAAAGGCACTTCTAAAATCAAGTTTGACTATGGTCTTGTCTTCTGGTAGGTCCCTGATGTAGGCCCTTGCGGCATGAGCTGCAGCTTCACTGCCTTGAGAGACCCCAAAGACCAGTTGGTGTGGCTGGAGTAAAGTGGCAGCTTCTAGGCGAATGTTTCTCACTGCTGCTTTGGCAACGAGACGGCGAAGGGTGTTTCCAACTGCAATGGGTCTGATTCCCCCATCCCTCTTCTTCAAAGCACATAGTGAGGCTCCAAAAAAGAAAGGTTTAATTTCTTCTGGGATTCGCCCAGCCAGGCAATTGTTGACGAAAGTTGTTAACTCGGTGAGAAGAATTGATGCAGATTCACCGAGTACTGGATTAACCATCTCTTTGAGGTGCTGAGGTCGAATTCCAGTGTAACCTCCTGCAGATCCTGCTGGAAATGACACGATCGCCTTATAGACTTCCGATTCTGGTAAAATTAATTGTTCAATGATGGGGTCTTCCTCAGGGTTGTCGTTGATGGCTATGGTGTCCCTGGTTGGTTGCTTGTCTCTTAGTGCTTGGGCCGTGGTCTCATCTTTGGGGGCTACAGTGTCGTAACTTGTAATTATTCTTATTGCTCTCACTGTGTTACATTCTTCGATTTTTTTGCTAACCTGTGCGCAAATTTTCTCATTTTCAGTGGGACTTTTCTTGGGTCTACCTCTTTGATTCCTGCGATGATGGGGCAGAGGGACACAGTTGTCCGTTCTTGGGTAGTTGCGCACTGCCTTGATAACTGACGTGGTTAGCAGTTTGCCTCGTCTTTCAGGAACTGCAAGACAGACATTGCCGAACTAGAGTAGGTTGCGCCATGCTTGGACGGTGCCTCGGGTTTCTAAGTTGGTGGAACCTCCATTCACCCGCTTAAGAAGGTCTGTGAATTTCCCTGCTGCATATAGGCGAGCCGCTTTAGGGATGTGAGATAGTGTACTGCTAGCAGTTGACATGTTTTTTCATTGACAATGATACAAAAATTGATATTTATGGACTAAACCAAACTGAGAAACCTCACCTAACCAACTTAACCTGACGCAATTTCATTTAGTCAAATTTTGCCATGAATGTTTCAAATGAGTTGAATTTCATATATTGTAACTTAAAATGAATTACATATATTTTTCTAATTATGTTAAGATTGCTCTTTCGCATATTTATGAATAAACAATTTTACAATCTGTTTATTAAGCAGAAAACACCCTTGATATTAAGGCTTAATTTACTGGTTTGGTTCATTAAGCACGACATCAAACAAACTAAACACCAGACATCAAACAAACTAAACACAAGACATCAAACAAACTAAACACCAGACATCAAACAAACTAAACACCAGACATCAAACAAACTAAACACCAGACATCAAACAAACTAAACACCAGACATCAAACAAACTAAACACCAGACATCAAACAAACTAAACACCAGACATCAAACAAACTAAACACCAGACATAAAACAAACTAAACCCCAGACATCAAACAAACTAAACACGAGACATCAAACAAACTAAACACCAGGCATCAAACAAACTAAACACCCGACATCAAACAAACTAAACACCAGACATCAAACAAAATAAAACCAGACATCAAACAAACTAAACACCAGACATCAAACAAACTAAACACCAGACATCAAAAAACTAAACACGAGACATCAAACAAACAAAAAACCAGGCATCAAACAAACTAAACACCAGACATCAAACAAACTAAACACCAGACATCAAACAAACTAAACACCAGACATCAAACAAAATAAACACCAGACATCAAGCAAACTAAACACCAGACATCAAATAAACTAAACACAAGGCATCAAACAAACTAAACACCAGACATCAAGCAAACTAAACACCAGACATAAAACAAACTAAACACTATACATTAAACAAACAAAACACCAGACATTAAACAAACTAGACACCAGACATCAAACAAACTGAACACCAGACATCAAACAAACTAAACATCAGACATAAAACAAACTAAACACCAGACATCAAACAAACTAAACAATAGACATCAACCAAACTTAACACTAGACACGAAACAAACTAAACACCAGACATCAAACAAACTAAACACCAGACATCAAACAAACTAAACACAAGACATCAAACAAACTAAACACCAGACATCAAACAAACTAAACACCAGACATCAAACAAACTATACACCAGTCATCAAACAAACTAAACACCAGATATCAAACAAACTAAACACCAGACATCAAACAAACTAAACACCAGACATCAAACAAACTATACACCAGACATCAAACAAACTAAACACCAGACAGCAAACAAACTAAACACCAGACATCAAACAAACTAAACACCAGACATCAACCAAACTTGACACCAGACATCAAACAAACTAAACATCAAACAAACTAAACACAAGTCAACAACCAAATTTAACACCAGACATCAAACAAACTAAACACCAGACATCAAACAAATTAAACACAAGACATTAGCCAAACTTAACATCAGACATCAAACAAACTAAACACCAGACATTAAACAAACTAAACACCAGACATCAAACAAACTAAACACCAGACATCAAACAAACTAAACGCCAGAATTTAAACAAACTGAACACCAGACATCAAACAAACTAAACACCAGACATCAAACAAACTAAATACCAGACATCAAATAAACTAAACATCAGACATCAACCAAACTTAGCACCAGACATCAAACAAACTAAACACCAAACATTAAACAAACTAAACACAAGACAACAACCAAACTTAACACCAGACATCAAACAAACTACACACCAGACATTAAACAAACTAAACACCTGACATTAAAGAAACTAAACACCAGACATTAAACAAACTGAACACCAGACATGAAACAAACTAAACACCAGACATCAAACGAACTAAACACCAGACATCAAACAAACTAAACATCAGTCATCAACCAATCTTAACACCAGACAACAAACACACTAAACACCAAACATCAAACAAACTAAACACAAGACAACAACCAAACGTTACACCAGACATAAAACAAACTAAACACCATACATCAAACAAATTAAACACAAGACATCGAGCAAACTTAACGCCAGACATCAAACAAACTAAGCACCAGATGTCAAACAAACTAAGCACCAGGCATCAAACAAACTAAACACCAGACATCCAACAAACTATACACCGGACATCAAACAAACTAAACACCAGACATCAAACAAACTAAACACTAGACATAAAACAAGCTAAACACCAGACATCAAACAAACTAAACACCAGACATCAAACAAACTATACACCAGACATCAAACAAACTATACACCAGAGAGCAAACAAACTAAACACCATACATCAAACAAATTAAACACAAGACATCGACCAAACTTAACGCCAGACATCAAACAAACTAAACACCAGACGTCAAACAAACTAAACACCAGACATCAAACAAACTAAGCACCAGACATCAAACAAACTAAACACCAAACATCAACCAAACTTAACACTAGACATCAAACAAACTAAACACCATACATGAAACAAACTAAGCACCAGACATCAAACAAAATAAACACCAGACATCAAACAATCTAAACACCAGACATCAACCAAACTTAACACCAGACATCAAACAAACTAAACACCAGACATCAAACAAACTAAACACAAGACATCAACCAAACTTATCACCGGACATGAAACAAGCTAAACACCAGACGTCAAACAAACTAAACATCAGACATCAAACAAACTAAACACAAGACATCAAACAAACTAAACACCAGACATCAAACAAGCTAAACACCAGACATCAACCAAACTAAATACCAGACATCAAACTATACACCAGACATCAAACAAACTAAACACCAGACATCAAACAAACTAAACACCAGACATCAAACAAACTAAACACCAGACATCAACCACACTTAACACCAGACATCAAACAAACTAAACACCAGACATCAAACAAACTAAACACAAGACATCAACCAAACTTATCACCAGACATGAAACAAACTAAACACCAGACGTGAAACAAACTAAACAGAAGACATCAAACAAACTAAACACCAGACATCAACCAAACTTAACACCAGACATCAAACATACTAAACACCAGACATCAAGCAAACTAAACACCAGACATCAAACAAACTAAACACCAGACATCAAACAAACTAAACACCAAACATCAATCAAGCTAAACACCAGATATCAACCAAACTAAACACCAGACACCAAACAAACCATAACCAGACATCAAACAAACTAAACATCAGACAGCAAACAAACTAAACACCAGACATCAAACAAACTAAACACCAGACATCAACCAAACTTAACACCAGACATCAAACAATCTAAACACCAGACATCAAACAAACTAAACACAAGACATCTAACAAACTAAACACCAGACATCAAGCAAACTAAACACCAGACATCAAAGAAACTAAACACCAGACATCAAACAAAGTAAACACCAGATATCAAACAAACTTCACACGAGACATCAAACAAGCTAAACACCGGACATCAAGCAAACTAAACACCAGACATCAAACAAAATAAACGCAAGACTTCAAACAAACTAAACGCCAGACATCAAGCAAACTAAACACCAGACATCAAACAAACTAAAGATCAGACATCAAACAAAGTAAACACCAGATATCAAACAAACTTCACACCAGACATAAAACAAGCTAAACACCAGACATCAAACAAACTAAACACCAAACATCAAACAAACTATACACCAGACATCAAACAAACTAAACACCAGACAGCAAACAAACTAAACACCAGACATCAAACAAACTAAACACTGACATCAATCAAACTTAACACCAGACATCAAACAAACTAAACACCAGACATCAAAAAACTAAACACAAGACATCAACCAAACTTATCACCAGACATCAAACAAACTAAACACCAGACATCAAACAAACTAAACACCAGACATTAAACAAACTGAACACCTGACATTAAACAAACTGAGCACCAGATATCAAAGAAACTAAACACCAGACATCAAACGAACTAAACACCAGACATCAAACAAACTAAACACCAGACATCAAACAAATTAAACACCAGACATCAACCAAACGTAACACCAAACATCAAACAAACTAAACACCAGACATCAACGAAACTTAACACCAGACATCAAAGAAACTAAACACCAGACATCGATCAAATTAAGCACAAGATATCAACCAAACTAAACACCAGACATCAAACGAACTCAACACCAGACATAAGACAAACTAAACACGAGACATCAACCAAACTTAACACCAGACATCAAACAAACTAAACACCAGACATCAAACAAACTAAACTACAGACATCAACCAAACTTAACACCAGACATCAAACAAACTAAACACCAGACATCAAACAAACTAAACACCAGGCATCAAACAAACTAAATACTAGACATCAAACAAACTAAACACCAGACATCAAACAAAGTAAACACCTGACATCAAACAAACTAAACACCAGACATCAAACAAACAATACACCAGACATCAAACAAACTAAACACCAGACACTAAACATACTAAACACCAGACAGCAAAAAAACTAAACACCAGACATCAACTAAACTTAACACCAGACATCAAACAAACTAAACACCAGACATCAAAGAAACTAAACACAAGACATCAACCAAACTTATCACCAGACATCAAACAAACTAAACACCAGACATTAAACAAACTAAACACCAGACATCAAACAAACTAAACGCCAGACTTTAAACAAACTAAACACTAGACATTAAGCAAACTGAACACCAGACATCAAACAAACTAAACACCAGACATCAAACAAACTAAACACCAGACATCAAATAAACTAAACATCAGACATCAACCTAACTTAGCACCAGACATCAAACAAACTAAACACCAAACATCAACCAAACTTAACACAAGACATCAAACAAACTAAACACCAGGCATTAAACAAACTAAACACCTGACATTAAACAAACTAAACACCAGACATTAAACAAACTGAACACCAGGCATCAAACAAACTAAACACCAGACATCAAACGAACTAAACACCAGACATCAAACAAACTAAACATCAGTCATCAACCAAACTTAACACCAGACAACAAACACGCTAAACACCAAACATCAAACAAACTAAACACAAGACAACAACCAAACGTAACAGCAGACATAAACCATACCCCCGGCCGGGATTGAACCCGCGGTCATAGAGTCTCAAAACTCCAGCCCGTCGCGTTAGCCACTAGACCAGCTAGCCACAATAAGATTCATCCAACTAGGTATATTTCTACACCATAGGAAAGTTAGCACAGGCACCTCTGTGACCACAAATGCAAGTTTTTACAGACGAATCTCCAGCTAGCGTGGCCGTGACGAACTCTAGCTCAAGTCCCTTCACTGCCGTCAACATGACTTAAGAAATTCTATGGTGTAGAAATATACCTAGTTGGATGAATCTTATTGTGGCTAGCTGGTCTAGTGGCTAACGCGACGGGCTGGAGTTTTGAGACTCTATGACCGCGGGTTCAATCCCGGCCGGGGGTATGGTTTATTTGCAATCGTGTCATTACGATTTCTTAAGTCATGTTGACGGCAGTGAAGGGACTTGAGCTAGAGTTCGTCACGGCCACGCTAGCTGGAGATTCGTCTGTAAAAACTTGCATTTGTGGTCACAGAGGTGCCTGTGCTAACTTTCCTATGGTGTAGAAATATACCTAGTTGGATGAATCTTATTGTGGCTAGCTGGTCTAGTGGCTAACGCGACGGGCTGGAGTTTTGAGACTCTATGACCGCGGGTTCAATCCCGGCCGGGGGTATGGTTTATTTGCAATCGTGTCATTACGATTTCTTAAGTCAGCAGACATAAAACATACTAAACACCATACATCACACAAATTAAACACAAGACATCTACCAAACTTAACGCCAGACATCAAACAAACTAAGCACCAGATGTAAAACAAAACACCAGGCATCAAACAAACTAAACACCAGACATCAAACAAACTATACACCGGACATCAAACAAACTGAACACCAGACATCAAACTAAACACTAGACATCAAACAAGCTAAACACCAGACATCAAACAAACTAAACACCAGACATCAAACAAACTATACACCAGACATCAAACAAACTCTACACCAGAGAGCAAACAAACTAAACATCATACATCAAACAAATTAAACACAAGACATCGACCAAACTTAACGCCAGACATCAAACATACTAAACACCAGACGTCAAACAAACTAAACACCAGAAATCAAACAAACTAAACACCAGACATCAAACAAACTAAACACCAAACACCAACCAAACTTAACACTAGACATCAAACAAACTAAACACCAGACATGAAACAAACTTAGCACCAGACATCAAACAAAATAAACACCAGACATCAAACAAACTAAACACTAGACATCAAACAAGCTAAACACCAGACATCAAACAAACTAAACACCAGACATCAAACAAATTAAACACCAGACATCAACCAAACTTAACACCAGACATCAAACAAACTAAACACCAGACATCAAACAAACTAAACACAAGACATCAACCAAACTTATCACCAGACATGAAACAAACTAAACACCAGACATCAACCACACTTAACACCAGACATCAAACAAACTAAACACCAGACATCAAACAAACTAAACACCAGACATCAAACAAACTAAACACCAGACATCAAACAAACTAAACACTAGACATCAAACAAACTAAACACCAGACATCAAACAAACTAAACACCAGACATCAAACAAACTAAACACCAGACATCAAACAAACAATACACCAGACATCAAACAAACTAAACACCAGACATTAAACATACTAAACACCAGACAGCAAAAAAACTAAACACCAGACATCAACTAAACTTAACACCAGACATCAAACAAACTAAACACCAGACATCAAAGAAACTAAACACAAGACATCAACCAAACTTATCACCAGACATCAAACAAACTAAACACCAGACATTAAACAAACTAAACACCAGACATCAAACAAACTAAACACCAGACATCAAACAAACTAAACGCCAGACTTTAAACAAACTAAACACTAGACATTAAGCAAACTGAACACCAGACATCAAACAAACTAAACACCAGACATCAAACAAACTAAACACCAGACATCAAATAAACTAAACATCAGACATCAACCTAACTTAGCACCAGACATCAAACAAACTAAACACCAAACATCAAACAAACTAAACACCAAACATCAACCAAACTTAACACAAGACATCAAACAAACTAAACACCAGGCATTAAACAAACTAAACACCTGACATTAAACAAACTAAACACCAGACATTAAACAAACTGAACACCAGGCATCAAACAAACTAAACACCAGACATCAAACGAACTAAACACCAGACATCAAACAAACTAAACATCAGTCATCAAACAAACTTAACACCAGACAACAAACACGCTAAACACCAAACATCAAACGAACTAAACACAAGACAACAACCAAACGTAACAGCAGACATAAAACATACTAAACACCATACATCACACAAATTAAACACAAGACATCTACCAAACTTAACGCCAGACATCAAACAAACTAAGCACCAGATGTCAAACAAACTATACACCGGACATCAAACAAACTGAACACCAGACTTCAAACAAACAAAACACCAGGCATCAAACAAACTAAACACCAGACATCAAACAAACTATACACCGGACATCAAACAAACTGAACACCAGACATCAAACAAACTAAACACTAGACATCAAACAAGCTAAACACCAGACATCAAACAAACTAAACACCAGACATCAAACAAACTATACACCAGAGAGCAAACAAACTAAACACCATACATCAAACAAATTAAACACAAGACATCGACCAAACTTAACGCCAGACATCAAACAAACTAAACATCAGACGTCAAACAAACTAAACACCAGACATCAAACAAGCTAAACACCAGACATCAACCAAACTAAACACCAGACATCAAACAAACTATACACCAGACATCAAACAAACTAAACACCAGACATCAAACAAACTAAATACCAGACATCAAACAAACTAAACACCAGACATCAACCACACTTAACACCAGACATCAAACAAACTAAACACCAGACATCAAACAAACTAAACACAAGACATCAACCAAACTTATCACCAGACATGAAACAAACTAAACACCAGACGTCAAACAAACTAAACACCAGACATCAAACAAACTAAACACCAGACATCAACCAAACGTAACACCAGACTTCAAACATACTAAACACCAGACATCAAGCAAACTAAACACCAGACATCAAACAAACTAAACACCAGACATCAAACAAACTAAACACCAAACATAAATCAAGCTAAACACCAGACATGAACCAAACTAAACACAAGACATCAAACAAACTATACACCAGACATCAAACAAACTAAACACCAGACAGCAAACAAACTAAACACCAGACATCAAACAAACTAAACACCAGCCATCAACCAAACTTAACACCAGACATCAAACAAACTAAACACCAGACATCAAACAAACTAAACACAAGACATCTAACAAACTAAACACCAGACATCAAGCAAACTAAACACCAGACATCAAACAAACTAAACACCAGACATCAAACAAAGTATACACCAGATATCAAACAAACTTCACACGAGACATCAAACAAGCTAAACACCGGACATCAAGCAAACTAAACACCAGACATCAAACAAAATAAACGCAATACTTCAAACAAACTAAACGCCAGACATCAAGCAAACTAAACACCAGACATAAAACAAACTAAACACCAGACATCAAACAAAGTAAGCACCAGATATCAAACAAACTTCACACCAGACATCAAACAAGCTAAACACCAGACATCAAACAAACTAAACACCAGACATCAAACAAACTATACACCAGACATCAAACAAACTAAGCACCAGACAGCAAACAAACTAAACACCAGGCATCAAACAAACTCAACACTGACATCAATCAAACTAAACACCAGACATCAAACAAACTAAACACAAGACATCAACCAAACGTATCACCAGACATCAAACAAACTAAACACCAGACATAAAACAAACTAAACACCAGACATTAAACAAACTGAACACCAGACATTAAACAAACTGAGCACCAGACATCAAACAAACTAAACACCAGACATCAAACGAACTAAACACAAGACATCAAACAAACTAAACACCAGACATCAAACAAATTAAACACCATACATCAACCAAACGTAACACCAAACATCAAAGAAACTAAACACCAGACATCAACGAAACTTAACACCAGACATCAAAGAAACTAAACACCAAACATCAATCAAATTAAACACAAGACATCAACCAAACTAAACACCAGACATCAAACGAGCTAAACACCAGACATAAGACAAACTAAACACAAGACATCAACCAAACTTAACACCAGACATCAAACAAACTAAACACCAGACATCATACAAATTAAACACAAGACATCAAACAAACTAAACACCAGACATTAAACAAACTAAACACAAGACATCAACGAAACTAAGCCCCAGACATCAAATAAACTAAACACCAGGCATCAAACAAACTAAACGCCTGACATCAAACAAATTAAACACAAGACATCAAGCAAACTAAACGCCAGACATCAAACAAACTAAACACAAGACATCAACGAAACTAAGCACCAGATATCAAACAAACTAAACACAAGACATGAACCAAACTTAACACCAGACATCATACAAGCTATGCACCAACCATCAAACTAAACACTAGACATAAAACACAAACAATAAACATAACAAACACCAGACATCAAACAAACAAACTTCAGAGTCCCTATGTCCTCATATTAATTCCTTCTCTTCCCCCTCCTTCTTTCCATTCCTTCCCTCTTTCTCTTCTTTTCTCCCCCTCCTTCTTTCCATTCCTTCCTTCTTTCTCTTCTTTTCTTACCTTCCTCCCCTTTTATTCCTCCTCTTATTTCTCTTACTTCCCTCTTTTCTTTTCTTCCCCTCTTTCCTACTCTTTCCTCCTTCCCCCTTCATTCTCTTACTTCCCTCCTTCATTTCCTTCCTCTCCCCCCTTTCCCTGCGTCTTCCTCTTTCCTTCCCTTCGACACCCTTCTTTCTTTACCTTCCTCTCTTTTCCAACTTCCTCCGTCCCTTTCCTCTCCTTCCTTCTCCTCCAGACACTCTCTGCCTGCGGCTAAAGAATTAATTAAACAACACAACATTCAGTTGAGTCCAAAAGCAGTTTCTCATTCCAAAAACTTAAGAAAATTCTGTATCTTCGCCTCCAAGGTGTGTGTGTGTGTGTATGTGTGTGTGTGTGTGTGTGTGTGTGTGTGTGTGTGTGTGTGTGTGTGTGTGTGTGTGTGTGTGTGTGTGTGTGTGTGTGTGTGTGTGTGTGTGTGTGTGTGTGTGTGTGTGTGTGAGTGTGTGTGTGTTGTACTCACCTAGTTGTGGTTGGAGGGGTCGATTCATAGATCCTGGCATCCCTTTTTCATTGGCCACTACTAGGTCACTCTCACTGCACCATGAGCTTTATCTTCACTCTAATTAAAGCTGTGAATAGATCCTGCCTCCACTGCATCGCTTCCCAAACTATTCCACTTCCTGAATACTCAGTGACTGAAGAAATACTTCCTAACATCCCTGTGATTCATCTGTGTCTTCAACTTCCAACTGTGTCCCCTTGTTGCTGTGTCCCATCTCTGAAACATTCTGTCTCTGTCCACCTTGTCAATTCCTCTCAGTATTTTATAAGTTGTTATCTTGGCTCCCCTATCTCTCATGCCCTCCAGTGTCGTCATGTCGATTTCCCTAACCTCTCCTTGTATGACAGACACAATAGCTCTGGGACTAGTCTTGTTGCAAACCTTTGCAGTTTCTCTAGTTTCTTCCCGTGCTTGGCCTAACGTACACAGTGTATAGGGTTCCGAACGATTCCTTATTAAGATGTCGGAATGATGTTCTTAGGTTTGCTAGGAGCCCGTATGCTGCAGCAGTTTCGGGTCAGACTTGACTTTCGATGCTATGCCGTTATCGTTCTGTCGCTGGGCCTCACTCCTTATTTTCCTGGTTCCTTTGCTTCCTGTACCTTTCTCATTCACTGGTGCACTTAGTTTATGCCTCCCTACACTTTCGGGTAAACCAAGGACTCGCTTTGGACTTCCCATTATTTCTGTTGCCCGTGGGAACAAACCTTTCCTCTGCCTCCTTGCATTTTGTTGTTATACATTATATAATTCCGTTTACTGACTTTCCTACCAGTTCTCTGTACCACTGAACCTCCTGCAAGAAGTTCCTCATACCTGTGTAGTCCCTCCTTTTATAGTTTGGCATTCCCCATTCAATTTCTGTTACCCTCTCCACTTATAACTCTACTATATAATCAAAACTCAGAACCACGTGATCAGTACCTCCAAGGAGTCTCTCATATGTGATGTCCTCAATGTCTGAACTGCTCAGGGTGAACACAAGGTCCAGTCTTGCTGGTTCATCCTTTCCTCTCTCTCTATCTCTCTGGTAGTGTCCCTGACATGTTGACACATGAGGTTTTCCAGTACCACATCCATGATCTTGGCTGTCTATTTTTGGGACCCCGATTTGGCTCCAGGTATTCCCTGTCTATCTCCCTGTGGTTGAAATCACCCATAACCAGCAACTTTGCTCTCCTCGAGCGAGTTCTTCTTGCCACCTCAGCCAGTGTGTCCACCATCGCTCAGTTGTTCTCTTCGTATTCCTCTTTTTGACCTCCTGCAGTTCTGTGGTGGGTTTTATATCACTGCAATGACTACCTTATGTTCCCCTGACTGAATTGTGCCCACAATGTAGTCCCTTTCTCCAGTATCGTCCATGCCTTCCATTTCCTAAAATCCCCATCCGTTCTTTATTAGCAGTGCAACCCCTTCTCCCCGTCTACTCCTTCTGCCTTTCCTCAGGATCTGATATCCAGGTGGGAAGATTGCATCTGTTATTGTCCCACTGAGTTTTGTTTCTGGGACTGCTATGATGTCTAGAGGCTTTTCATTGATTCTTTCATATCCCTCCACATATTTATTCCTTATTCCATCTGCGTTCATGTACCAAACCTTCAGCTTCTTTTCTGCCACTCTGGTCCTGGAAGAATTTTGGGGTTGGGGGAGCAGGAGCCCTGGTGGGGGCCTATGGGGGGTTGTGGTGTGGGTGGGGTTTGTGATAAGAATGGTGAGGGCAGAATGCCCATAGGGGCTGCTGTAGGGGTGACGTTTGTGATGTGGGGGTGGGGGAAGAGGGAACAGTCTGTGGGTTTTGCTTTAGATTGTTTAGTTGCTTTGGGGTTGTCATTGTTGGAGTCCTTCTGCAGGTGTTTCTGGGGGATGTTTTTGCCCTTCCTCCTGGGTCTGGGTCCTGTTTATCTTCATCATTGCCTCTTGTTCCTCCTTTCATCTTTGTGCCCTCTTTTCTAGTATCATCCTTTCTTCTTGTGTTCTGTTGCAATCAAGGTACACTCTTTGGTACCTCAGTTTGTTCCTCAGTCGTGCTTTCTCCTGCAGGATCCGTTTTCGAGCTGATTCTTCCTTGAAAATTACTTTGGCAGGCCGTTTCCTTCCACTCGCGAACCACTCAGTTTTCCGATAATTTGTCTCCTGGGTCATGTCACCCTCGAGTCTTGAGACATAGCGAGCTACTTAGGGCACTTTCACACATACACACAAACTCACTTGTATATATTAGTATTATGTTCTTAAATGCTGACAATGCACCAGACGGTACTTAAAAGCCATAAAGATATGATATGTGCCTTCAGCACAATAATACTGTGTATGAGAGAAGTGTAGGAAATTATATCCTATATTATATCAAATTTATTACTTTGATTTGCTTTGATATTGTCCACCTAGACAACTTTATCTTTATTCATAAACTTCTTAAATTTTAATTTCTTTAGTTAGTAGCCTACCAGTTGTAATCCTGAAGCACTATTGAATCTTACTATTAAATTCTAATGGATAATTGGACCAGGATACTGACTGTTACAAAAAACCAGTAACAGCCTCACCGCTAGAGGGGCAGTCCTTCTAGTATTCACTGGAGATGTCCATGCTTATTAGATATCGCGTTTTTTGTAACAGCTCGCCACCACCGATTGGTATGCTCTTCTCCAAGGGAATGTTGACAACCAAGTGAAAGTCTTCACTGGACACATCCTAAATCAACAACAAGAACACATTCCTCACCCGAAATATGTGACGAAGCCTACAGATCAGCCTTGGTTTGGCTTTCGTTGTAGAGAGGCTGCTACTGCTAAGTATAAGGCATAGCGAATATGGAAAATTACATTTACTTGGATGTAACATAAGGTACATACCAGTAAATGGTAACTAAGATAATTATTATTTATCAAAGTTACATAGACAAGTAGGAATTTGGGACACCTAGGTCACAAAAATGTCCCCCTTCGATACCTACAACTGTCATATCCACAAGTTGCTCTAGACCTATATTAATTGTAAATAAAATGTACATACACACCAGGAATTCTGGTAAAATTATTATAATTTTTTGTGGACTGTATATTAAAATTAATAATTGATTACATATACACATTTATATAACAGAAGGAGAAATTATAATCATAACACTCACCAATTTGTCTGGAGATTACTGTGTATCATAATCAAAAAGCCCTCTAACTAAATTTATGATGATAATACTGGCCAGAATTACAAACATAATTTAGATAGCTTATCTGAGGTTCCTGGAGCTGTCATGTACATCGATTTAATGCTCAAATTATGCAGAAATGCACATCCAACAATTTCGGCTCCTATTTGAGAGGTGTAAGCTCAATATAACCTCTAGAGCATCGAAAATTCTTCTTATTTTCACTAACGTTTTCTTGGCTCATTCAAAAACACAATGGCCAGTGAGCTCTGCGCAGGCGCAGAGCTTCCCATATTTTATAACATAATTTTTATTAAATACGATATAAACTATCAATTTACATATAAAACACTGTATTTCCGTAAATATATACAGTATTTTCCACACTGCGGCTGGGCGGAGTTCATTGCTAAACGACTCAAATTGCTTATTTGGCAATGGTGGAGGACCTGGGTACATGGATCTGGCATCCACACGGTGCCATATTATACAAGATTTAATCACCCTTTTTACACTTTGCCGTCCTTGTGGAATCCAGAAAGTTTCCCTAATACAATTTAAGGTATCTTGTACCCCACCATGCATTACATTTTTATGGGCATTTAAAATAATTAAATTTGTTAGATGATGAGTTTTGGGCAGTAAGATAGGGTGTTTAGCATAATCACCCAATTCAGCATTTTGTAACCTACCTCTGCACCTAATTACATTGTTCTTTAATTACAGCCCCAATTTCTCTATTATGGAACCTTTCACAATTTTACTTTCCATCATCAATTTAATCTCATTTCCATAGATTTCTTCCTGTACCCTCTTTATCCAATATTCAAGAGGATGTGAAAACTTATATGAGATATTCATCTTGTTTAGAAATTTAAACACCAACTTAGTTACATTGATTAGTTTGGGTAAAGAAGAATACCTATTTATATCAATGGCTAAGGAAGGACAAACTATTGGAGCGGTGGCCACAGTAATTTCAACAGGAGCAATATACGCCTTTTGTACAGGCCAATTAGCTTTATTTACCAACCAGCTCGGTCCTTTAAACCATGATACAGCATTTACAAATTTAGCATAAGGTAAACCTCGAGACAAGAAATCAGCTGGATTCTCCTCACCAGGTATATGATTAAATGTTAACATATGCTGACCCAAACTATTATACTTCTCTTGCATCTGATTAATTTCAGTGACTCTGTTTTGTACGTACACAATTTTACTGTTTCCATTACGAATCCATTGTAAGGATACCTCATTATCAGACCAAATTACAGTGTCACTAATATTTATCTCCTGCAACTTATTTCTTATATAATTAGCTAATTTGACACCTACATAAATGGCTGTTAATTCCAACTGAGGTAAGGTACGTGATTTAATTGGAGACACTTTAGCCTTAGACATAACAAGAAAAATAACACTATTACATTGAAGGTAAGCAACTGCTCCATATGCCAATTTTGAATCATTACAAAAAATGTGGAACATAAGAACATAAGAAAGGAGAAACACTGCAGCAGGCCTGTTGGCCCATACTAGGCACGTCCTTCACAGATCCATCCCACTAATAGAATATTTGCCCTCATGAGAACATAAGATCATAAGAAATAAGGAACACTGCAGAAGGTCTGCTGGTCTTTGTGAGGCAGCTCCAATACTCCCCACCGGCTTAAGCCAATGCCTTGACCTAGTGAGGTCAGGCACTGCGTCCGACCTAGTAGCTAGTCAGGTCCATTTCACACCCACCCACACCCACCCATAAGACCATAAGAACATAGGAAAGAAGGAACACTGCAACAGACCTACTGTCCCATGCGGAGCAGGTCCATGTCCCCCCCCCGGATTAGACCAATGACCCCTCCCGGATTATACCAGTGACCCACCCATTCTGGTCATCCCCACTCATGGATGGAGCACTGTACCAGACCTAGGAGCACAAGCTAGTCAGGTCCAACTCACACCCACCCACACCCACTCATGTATTTATCTAACCTATTTTTAAAACTACACAACGTTTTAGCCTCAATAACTGTACTCGGGAGCTTGTTCCACTCATCCACAACTCTATTACAAAACCAGTGCTTTCCTATATCCTTCCTGAATCTGAAATTTTCCAACTTGAAACCATTGTTGCCAGTCCTGTCTTGGCTGGAAATTTTCAGCACACTATTTGCATCCCCTTTATTTATTTCTGTTTTCCATTTATACACCTCGATCATATCCCCCCTAATTCTACGCCTTTTGAGAGAGTGCAGATTCAGGGCCTTCAGTCCATCCTCATAGGGAAGATTTCTGACACAAGGGATCATCTTTGTCATCCTCCTTTGTACGTTTTCCAGAGCATTTATATCCATTCTGTAATACGGTGACCAGAACTGAGCAGCATAGTCTAAATGAGGCCTAACCAAGGATATATAGAGTTGAAGAACAACCTGAGGACTTCTATTATTTATACTTCTAGATATGAAGCCAAGAATTCTGTTAGCTTTATTGCGAACACTAATACACTGTTGTCTTGGTTTTAGATTACTGTTAACCAGCACTACATTATTTAGTTTATATGTGGCATGGTTATTTAACTGACCATTTGGATTGGCCACCTGGCGTGGGAACTCCAACATTGGAATTTTTTCATAATCACCAATTAATTCATCCCACCTGTTAATGAATTCCTCAGATAGAGTTTCATCCCAAGCACATTTAAGCTTCCATGCTTCTTGTATTAATAATTTCCCTTTTATAGTAAGGGGTGACACTAAACCTAGTGGATCAAAACATTTGGAAACTTCAGCAAGCAAAACTCTCTTAGTTAATTTACTGGGCATACTGTAATTATTAGGTTTTAACATTAACAAATCTCTCTCAGTATCCCAAGTTAATCCCAATACATTACTACATTTTGGAAGTTCATCTCCAGGGTAATATTTACTTATTGTGTCCTTTAATTTGGACGAATTACTATTCCATTCCCTCAGAGGCATATTTGCACTTTGCATTATTTTAGTAGCCTCTCCATAAGTCATTAACAGCTCCTCTTCAGTTGACGTCACACCCAGGAAATTGTCCACATAAAACTGTTTGCTCACTACTTTACTCAATGAACTTCCTCTATGTTTAAGGTGTGCATTTACCGTCGCTTGAAGAATGGACTGGATGTAGCACCAAATAATACGCTCCTAAAGCGAAAGGTTTTCAGAGGGCTAAGTGAGTCACTAGAATTTTCAGGCCATAAAAAGCGGGTACAATCCCAGTCAGCCTCTTGTAAACCCACTCTTAGGAAAGCTTTACTTATGTCAGCCGTAAAGGCATAATTCTTCATCCTGAAATTTAATAAGGTATCTCCAAATTTTTCCGTCAACGACGGGCCTGTCTTTAAACTAGGCACATTTTTGTTACTCCTGGCACTACAATTAAACACAATTCTCAGAGGAGTGGTCTTAGAATCCTTCTTCACTCCGTGATGTGGCAAATAGTGAGCATAAATTTTGACTTGCTCAGGAGGTACCTCTTCTATAAATTTAT
Source organism: Cherax quadricarinatus (assembly GCF_038502225.1). Lineage (NCBI taxonomy): Eukaryota > Metazoa > Arthropoda > Malacostraca > Decapoda > Parastacidae > Cherax > Cherax quadricarinatus. The sequence continues at coordinate 56,837,939 of NC_091297.1, forward strand.
TAATTAATTGTTCAGTAATTATATCATTGTAGGCAGTCAACAATTCTGGTGTCTTACTCAGTTCGCGAAGCTGAGCCTTTAATTGTCCATATGCCTTTCTGTAATTAGTGGGCAATTCTGGATGGTTCAGTCTCCACGGAAGTCGTACCCAGTATTGTCCAGATTCAAATTTTACATCTCTCAGGTATTGTTCTTGAGTAAAAGAATCGTCTGGACTTTCTTCATTTACATTACCAGGAATTCTGGTAAAATTATTATAATTTTTGTGGACTGTATATTAAAATTAATAAATGATTACATAGACACATTTATATAAGAGAAGGAGAACTTATAATCATAACACTCACCAATTTGCCTGGAGATTACTGTGTATCATACTCAAAAACCTCCCTCTAACTAAATTTATGATGATAATACTGGCCAGAATTGCAAACATAATTTAGATAGTTTATCTGAGGTTCCTGGAGCTGTCCTGTACATCAATTTAATGCTCAAATTATGCAGAACTGCACATCCAACAATTTCGGCTCCTATTTGAGAGGTGTAAGCCCAATATAACTTCTAGAGCATCGAAAATTCTTCTTATTTTCACTAACGTTTTCTTGGTTCATTCAAAAACACAATGGCCAGTGAGCTCTGCGCAGGCGCAGAGCTTCCCATATTTTATAACATAATTTTTATTAAATATAATATAAACCATCAATTTACATATAAAACACTGTATTTCCATAAATATATACAGTATTTTCCACAGAGAAGATATAAGAGACATACTGCCACCTATAACAGGAGCTTGCACAGGCAAGCCTGTAGGCATATGGGTGATGTTCAAAAGTGGGCCATCACTAAATGGGAAGTGGACACAAAAAGAAAGCTAGCATCAGGTAGAGTAGGCTCCAAAACCTGGGGGTCCCTGGTCAAGGACAGACAATGTTATCTGCCTGATGAACTCATTCCACCTCTAAATCGACAGGATGGGACCACCTCTACTAGTAGTCAAGAAAAGGCGGACCTCTTTGCCGAACACTTTGCTACCAAAATGCACGTTCCTGATCCTTGGCTAGCTGAAAGAATTGTGTCAAAACTGCCAGTGGTGACAATAAGGCAGGAGGAGGTGCAGTTCCTTCTTAAATCGCTTGACCAAGAAAAGGCTGTGGGCCCAGAGAAGTTGAGCCCAAGATTGCTAAGATGTACAGACCAGCTAGCAGTACATCTAACTCGCATCTTTCAGCACTGCCTAGTACAATGGCCTTCTCTGTGGAAAGAGGCAAATGTAGTCCCTGTTCACCAAAAGAAGAGCAGAGCAGAAATCAGCAACTACAGACCAGTGTCACTGCTGTCAATCACTGGCAAGATTTTAGAGACAATAATCTCAAGACATATGACAGAGTTTTTTGACTAGCACTCACTACTTTGTGACTGTCAATATGGCTTCAGGAAAGGTTACTCTGCTGCTGATCTGTTGTTAAACCTCTCAAGTAAGTGGCACCAGCCACTGGATAAATCCAAAGTCAGCTGTGTGGTAGCACTGGACATTGCTGGTGCTTCCGACCGGGTGTGGCACCAGGGCCTCTTAGCAAAACTGCAAGCTCTGGGAACTGCAAGCTCTACGCTATGTCCCCTCAGTGATTACCTTCATGGTAGAACTCTAAGGGTAGTTCTTAATGGAACGGAATCAGCAAGACATCCTATTGGGGCAAGTGTTCCACAAGGAAGCATGCTGGGACCATGAATGAATGAATGAGGACTCACAGATGAGGATCCACTAGGAGCGAGGGTCAAGTGGGGACAGGGCGAAGAATAGTCGGTGAGAGGAATGTCTTGAGTCGAAGATAAAGAGTCGGGACTAGACCCAACAGCTAAACCTTGGAAGCAGACGGGAACAGCAACACAAAAAGCAGGAGAACACTCAGTCGTCTGGCTGGCAAGCTATCTGCATCTTGCATTCTTGATGTTGATTGGCGGCTGGCAGAAGCTATAGGCGTGGTCAAGGGAGGCTATCTTCTTGATTGGTCAGGTGTCCTTGAAGTGTGAGTCAGGAGTTACTTCATTTCTTCAGTGGTGGAGGCATTCTTTATGTTGTGCAGTTGTTGGGAGGAAACGATGAGTAGTCTTGTAATCTTGGGTCGAAAGGCTGGGTCGGCTTGTAACTGGTCAAAGGTCAGCCTGAGTGCTGTGATGGAGCAATGGGTTCCTTTACTATTTGTAAACCTGACTGTTCTGTCGACTAAATTCTCGTACAAAGTGTCGACATTCATGGTGGGTTCTTGGTCAGGAGTCGTATAAAAAGTTATATCTCTCGGTGTTGGTCTTTTGTATCAGTACGTCGAGTGATGACTGGTGAGGTTTTTGTTGGTGGTTGCAGCATGGAAGGTTCATTCATTGTTGGTGTCTCCATTACAGAGTGTATAGAAGACTGTGGTGGAATCGTGGAGAGTAGAGGCGAGGAAATGCTATTGACGCCGCCACGACGAGCCAGTCGACGAATAGCAGGCGTTGTCCTGTCTTGGATGTTGTCAGGTGAATGTTGATTGGAGAATTCAGAAGAGGAGGCGTCGTCGTAATCAATTATTAATTCCTTCAAGTCATCTGGCGCTTCAAAACTGACGATCTTCGGGATTATTTTCAAAATCTCAGCTGATGGTGGACTTGCAGGGAAGTTAAATGATGGCATGTTGTTAAGTGCAAGAAGTTCATTAATAGTCGTGTTGAAAGAGCCAGGTTTTGCAGCATTTTGCATGTGAGCAAACATCATGCAGTAATAGAATTTAGTAGAGATATCATCAGGTGGAGGTTGGGTAGTGAGAGGTAGTGGAGACGACTGTTGAGTGGCTTGTAGAATCTTGGATGTTGTTAATTGAATTTTTGCAATTGCAGCTTACGTAGGAGAGGTTCCAGATGACTTCTTAGTTTCTTCCTTCAGTTTCTTAGAGAGGATATCCTTACGCACTGGACATTTGACTGCAAGAGTATGGTGGTCCCTCTTACAGTTGATGCAAGTGGGAGCTGCAGTGGAAGTGCAAGAACGATAATCGTGACCTGCAGACCCACAGGTGGAACATATCTTCTTATTCTTCACGTGGCAGTCGGCAGTAGAGTGACTGTACGAGTAGCATGTCCAACAAGGTGTTATGTAAGTGAAACGTTCAGGCTCAATCTGACGAGGGTTGATGAAGTAGTAAGAGATAGCCAGGCCATCAGACAGTGCTCTGGTCGCCATGGTAACGTCCAGAAATATGACCTTGAGCATCGAGGAAGCGTCAATCTTGGCCCAAGTGTTGAGGTCTTCAAGTGATGACGTAATTTCCTCGATGGACATGTTCGTGATCAGCCTGTCAAGGCGTTTCATGAACACAGAACGTTTCGCAAGCATGTATGGTGACGTGGAGATAGTAAAGCCGCGGTCTTCTAAGATCTTCGTGGCAGCAGGTGGGAGTATTTTGTCAGCTTCAGCATCATCGAGAAAAGTGACGATGAAAGCTCCTTTCAGTGAAGTAATCTTGGAGAACTTGGCGTGAAGACAAGTGTTGAGTGAGGCTGCAAGCTCAAGCTTCGTGGCGTCATCGACGACAGCAGACTTGGGCTTAATTCTCATATGATGTGGCATCGTGGAGATAGTAGAGGTTCCCCTCCCCAACGGGGATCGTAGGGAGACTGAGCATGTAAGGAGAGCTGCTATGACCTGCCGAGGCGAGAGTCAAAAGCAGAAATCTTGTTTTTGTGCTGGGACCATTGATATGGAATGTCTATTTCAATGACCTTCTTCATCTCATCCCAGAATCTCCTGCATATGCAGACGACTGTACAGTGACATTCACTTATCCAAGAGAAGAAATGCCAGCTGCACTATACTACATCAATCACCAGCTAAGAGCTATATCAGCTTGGGGAAATAGATGGAAAATAACAATTTATCCCGAGAAAACACAAATGATGCTTGTCTCTAGGCACCATGATGGTAATGCTGGTGCAGTAGTAAGGGTCAATGGAGGGTGTTGGCACCTGGGGAAGAAATTGATATCCTTGGGGTAAAATTTGACTCCAAATTGACTATGAAGAACCACGTTGTAAATCTTGCAAATAAGGCAGCCAGGAAGCTTACCGCACTTCGCCGTATCTCACATCTGCTTGACAGTAGGGGTTGCAAGATTCTGTACTAGGCACAAGTGTGCTCATACCTAGAGTATGCTCCACTTCCTTGGTTTGCCTCTCCCCCTCTAATTTGCGACTGCTTGAGAGAGTAGAGAACAGAGCAAGACGTCTCGTCTCTCGAATAGACCAATCCTGGATAGATCTGTCATTTCAGCATAGCCTTCAACACAGGAGGGATGTGGGTGGAATTACTGTTATGTACAAGGCCAATATTATCAAAGTACCACACTTGGATCCACATAGAGGACAGCATGAAGCAAGCTTCTGCATCACAAGACGGGCAGCCAGCAACAACTTCACTCTGGCTGTACCTTCTCCAGAACATCACTTCATCTAAGACAATTTATCCCCAGGATGACTCGAGTATGGAGCACATTCGCACAGCATTATGATGTCAACGAGATAAAGTCAGTAGATCAAATGAAAATGCTGGCCCACAGATGTCTCCAACTTCGTCCTGTTCCCTGCTTGTATGTCTCATAACAATAAAAATGCTTCCAAATGAGCTAATGTAGGTAACAACTCTTAGCTTGTCAATAAAGCTAGGGATCCTCAACCTAACCTTGTCAAACCCTGTGTAAAAAAAAGGAAAAAAAAAGTGGAGGGTAAAGAGGTGGGGGTAGGAAGAGAGGGAAGGACGGGGTTAGGGTGGGTATGAGTGATCAGTTTCCACGTGCCCGCTTGTGTGTACTCACCTAATTGTACTCGCCTAACTGTGGTTGCAGGGGTCGATACTCAGGTCCTGGCCCCTCCTCTTCACTGACCGATACTGGGTCCTCTCTCTCTATGCTCCATGAGCTTTATCATACCTCGTCTTAAAATTATGTATGGTTCCTGTCTCCACTACATCACTTGCCAGACTATTCTAGTTCCTAACAACTCTGTGGCTGAAGAAATACTTCCTAACATCCCTTTGACTCAACTGAGTCTTACACTTCCAATTATGACCCCTTGTTTCTGTGTTCCATCTCTGGAACATCCTTTCTCTGTCCACCTTGTCTACTCCACGCATTATTTTCTATGTCGTTATCATGTCACCCTCCTGTCCTCCATTGTCGTGAGACCGATTTCCCTTACCCTTTCGTCGTAGGATGTTCCCTTTAACTCTGGAACCAGTCTTGATGCAAACCTTTGCATTTTAATTTCTTGACGTGCTTTTCCAGTTGTGGATTAAAAACTGGTGCTGCGTACTACAGTATAGGCCTAACGTACACAATGTATAGAGTCTTGATTGATTCCTTACTGAGGTATCCAAACGCTATTCTCAAGTTTGCCAGGCGCCCATATGCTGCAGCAGGTATTTGGTTAATATGGGCTTCCGGCCGCATGCTCGGTGTTGTACTCACCCCTAAATCTGTCTCCTTGAGTGAAGTTTGCAGTCTTTGGCTGCCTAGCCTATACTCTGTCTGCGGTCTTCTTTGCCCTTCGCCGATCTTCGTGACTTTGCATTTGGCAGGGTTAAATTCTAGGAGCCAGTTGCTCGACCAAGCGTCCAGCTTGTCCAGGTCTTTTTGTAGACCTGTCTGGTCCTCAACTGATTTAATTCATCTCTCTGGACTCTGTATCAGAGTCCACAGTACTTTACGAAGGAACTAGACCCAAGTGGGTTCGAGAGACAATATATATATGTATATATGTGTGAGTGTGTGTGTGTGTGTGTGTGTGTGCTCACCTAATTGTACTCACTTAATTGTGGTTGCGGGGTTCGAGATTCAGCTCCTGGCCCCGCCTCTTCACTGATCGCTGTGTGTGTGTGTGTGTGTATGTGTGTGTGTGTGTGTGTGTGTGTGTGTGTGTGTGTGTGTGTGTGTGTGTGTGTGTGTGTGTGTGTGTGTGTGTGTGTGTGTGTGTGTGTGTGTGTGTGTGTGTGTGTGTGTGTGTGTGTGTGTGTGTGTGTGTGTGTGTGTGTGTACTCACCTAATTGTAGTTGCAGGGGTCGAGACTCGGCTCCTGGTCCCTCCTCTTCCCTGAACGCTACTAGGTCCCCTCTCTCCCTGCTCCATGAGCTATATCATACCTCGTCTTAAAGCTATGTATGGTACCTGCCTCCACTACATCACTCGCCAGACTGTTCCACTTCCTGACCACTCTATGACTGAAAGTTAAGACACATGTGCAACATCTGGATATCTTTATTGTAGACGTTTCGCCATCCAGTGGCTTTATCAATACAGATTCTAGGACATAATAGGAAGACAGTAGAACTATATACAAAAGATGAGGTAATCAGTCCCTCGGCCTTGGAGTTAGTGTTCACAGCATCGTGGTGGAGGAGAGTCTGGAGCAAAGGCAAGAAGACTGGCGTTTTTATAGGCGTCAGTGGATGGGACGGGCAGCAGACGAGGGCAGTCACTGGTAGGCGGGATTCCCCAGTGGAAGTAGGTCCTTCCCAAAGAGATGGGTTAGTTGCAGCAGCCGTGAAGAAGGTCTTGTAGATGTCCTCTGAACCAAGATTCCATGATGTTGCAGTGTCTGACAAGTTGTGCAAGAAAGGTATAAAATACCGACAATATGAAAGTTAAGACACATGTGCAACATCTGGATATCTTTATTGTAGACGTTTCGCCATCCAGTGGCTTTATCAATACAGATTCTAGGACATAATAGGAAGACAGTAGAACTATATACAAAAGATGAGGTAATCAGTCCCTCGGCCTTGGAGTTAGTGTTCACAGCATCGTGGTGGAGGAGAGTCTGGAGCAAAGGCAAGAAGACTGGCGTTTTTATAGGCGTCAGTGGATGGGACGGGCAGCAGACGAGGGCAGTCACTGGTAGGCGGGATTCCCCAGTGGAAGTAGGTCCTTCCCAAAGAGATGGGTTAGTTGCAGCAGCCGTGAAGAAGGTCTTGTAGATGTCCTCTGAACCAAGATTCCATGATGTTGCAGTGTCTGACAAGTTGTGCAAGAAAGGTATAAAATACCGACAATATGAAAGTTAAGACACATGTGCAACATCTGGATATCTTTATTGTAGACGTTTCGCCATCCAGTGGCTTTATCAATACAGATTCTAGGACATAATAGGAAGACAGTAGAACTATATACAAAAGATGAGGTAATCAGTCCCTCGGCCTTGGAGTTAGTGTTCACAGCATCGTGGTGGAGGAGAGTCTGGAGCAAAGGCAAGAAGACTGGCGTTTTTATAGGCGTCAGTGGATGGGACGGGCAGCAGACGAGGGCAGTCACTGGTAGGCGGGATTCCCCAGTGGAAGTAGGTCTTCTTGCCTTTGCTCCAGACTCTCCTCCACCACGATGCTGTGAACACTAACTCCAAGGCCGAGGGACTGATTACCTCATCTTTTGTATATAGTTCTACTGTCTTCCTATTATGTCCTAGAATCTGTATTGATAAAGCCACTGGATGGCGAAACGTCTACAATAAAGATATCCAGATGTTGCACATGTGTCTTAACTTTCATATTGTCGGTATTTTATACCTTTCTTGCACAACTTGTCAGACACTGCAACATCATGGAATCTTGGTTCAGAGGACATCTACAAGACCTTCTTCACGGCTGCTGCAACTAACCCATCTCTTTGGGAAGGACCTACTTCCACTGGGGAATCCCGCCTACCAATGACTGCCCTCGTCTGCTGCCCGTCCCATCCACTGACGCCTATAAAAACGCCAGTCTTCTTGCCTTTGCTCCAGACTCTCCTCCACCACGATGCTGTGAACACTAACTCCAAGGCCGAGGGACTGATTACCTCATCTTTTGTATATAGTTCTACTGTCTTCCTATTATGTCCTAGAATCTGTATTGATAAAGCCACTGGATGGCGAAACGTCTACAATAAAGATATCCAGATGTTGCACATGTGTCTTAACTTTCATATTGTCGGTATTTTATACCTTTCTTGCACACTCTATGACTGAAGAACTGCTTCCTAACATCCCTGTGACTCATCTGAGTCTTCAGCTTCCAATTGTAACCCCTTGTTTCTGTGTCCCCTCTCTGGAACATCTTTGTCTCTGTCCACCTTGTCTATTTCACGCAGTATTTTGTATGTCGTTATCATGTCTCCCGTATTCCTCCTGTCTTCCAGTGTCGTCAGGCCGATTTCCCTCAACCTTTCATCATAGGACATTCCCCTTAGCTCTGGAACTAACCTTGTCGCAAACCTTTGCACTTTCTCTAATTTCTTAACGTGCTTGACCCAGTACGGGTTCCAAACTGGTGCTGCATACTGTGTGTACTCACCTATTTGTACTCACATATTTGTGGTTGCAGGGGTCGAGTCATAGCTCCTGGCCCCGCCTCTTCACTGATTGCTATTAGGTCCTCTCTCTCCCTGCTCCATGAGCTTTATCATACCTCGCCTTAAAACTATGTATGGTTCCCGCCTCCACTATGTCACTTTCTAGGCTATTCCACGGCCTGACTACTCTATGACTGAAGAAATACTTCCTAACATCCCTTTGATTCATCTGAGTCTTCAACTTCCAATTGTGACCTCTTGTGTCTGTGTCCCATCTCTGGAACATCCCGTCTTTGTCCACCTCGTCAATTCCGCACAATATTTTATATGTCGTTATCATGTCTACCCTGAACCTCCTGGCCTCCAGTGTCGTCAGGCCGATTTCACTCAACCTTTCTTCGTAGGACAATCCCCGTAGCTCTTGGACTAGTCTTGTTGCAAACCTTTGCACTTTCTCTAATTTCTTGACGTGCTTGACTAGGTGTGGATTCCAAACTGGTGCTGGATACTCCAGTATGGGCGTGAAGTAAATGGTATACAGAGTCTTGAACTAATCCTTACTGAGGTATCGGAACGCTATCCGTAGGTTTGCCAGGCGCCCGTATGCTGCAGTAGTTATCTGATTGATGTGCGCCTCAGGAGATATCCTCGGTGTTATACTCACCCCCAGATCTTTTTCCTTGAGCGAGGTTTGCAGACTTTGGTCATCTAAACTATATTGTGTCTGCGGTCTTCTTTGCCCTTCCCCAATCTTCATGACTTTGCATTTGGCAGGGTTAAACTCAAGGAGCCAGTTGCTGGACCAGGTTTGTAGCCTGTCCAGGTCTCTTTGTAGTCCTGCCTGATCCTCATCCGATTTGATTCTTCTCAATAACTTCGCATCATCTGCAAACAAGGACACTTCTGAGTCTATCCCTTCCGTTATGTCGTTCACATATACCAAGAACAGTACAGGTCATAGGACTGACCCCTGTGGAACCCCGCTTGTCACAGGCTCCCACTCTGACACCTCGTCGCATACCATGACTCGTTGTTGCCTCCCTGTCAGATATTCTCTGATCCATTGCAGTGCCTTTCCTGTTATGTGTGCCTGATCCTCTAGCTTTTGCAGTAACCTCTTGTGAGGAACTGTGTCGAAGGCCTTCTTGCAGTCCAAAAATATGCAGTCGATCCACCCCTCTCTCTCTTGTCTTACTTCTGTCACCTTGTCATAAAACTCTAGTAGGTTTGTGACACAGGATTTTCCCTCCCTGAAACCATGCTGCTTGTCAATTATACAATTGTTTCTTTCCAGGTGCTCCACCACTCTCCTCCTGATGATCTTCTCCATGACCTTGCATACTATACACGTTAGTGATACAGGTCTGTAGTTTAGTGTTTCATGTCTGTCTCCCTTTTTAAAAATTGGGACTACATTCGCCATCTTCCATACCTCGGGGAGTTGCCCAGTTTCAAATGATGCATTGAAGATCTTTGTTAATGGAACACACAATATCTCTGCTCCCTCTTTAAGGACCCACGGAGAGATGTTGTCTGGTCCCACCGCCTTTGAGGTGTCAAGTTCGCATAACAGCTTCTTCATCTCCTCCTTGGTTATATGTACCTCATCCAGCACTTGCTGGTGTATCCCCCTGCTCTGATTTCCTGGAGTCCTACTGATTTCCACTTTTAATACTTCTTTAAATCTCGTGTTGAGCTCCTGACATACCTCCCGGTCGTTTCTTGTGAATTCCCCATCACCCTTCCTCAGTCTGATTACCTGGTCCTTGACTGTTGTTTTCCTCCTGATGTGGCTGTACAACAGCTTCGGGTCAGTCTTGACTTTCAATGCTATGTCATTTTCGTATTGCCGCTGAGCCTCCCTTCTTATCTGTGCATCTTCGTTTCTGGCTCTTCGGCTAATCTCTTTATTTTCCTGAGTTCTATGTCTTCTGTACCTTTTCCATTCTCTAGTACACCTAGTTTTTGCCTACCTACACCTTTGGGTGAACCAAGGACTCGTTCTGTTCTTCCCATTATTTCTGTTTCCCTTGGGAACAAACCTCTCCTCTGCCTCCTTGCATTTTGTTGCCACATAGTCCATCATTTCTTGTACTGGTTTTCCTGTCAGTTCCCTCTCCCACTGAATGTCTTGAAAGAAGTTCCTCAAGCCTGAGTAGTTCCCCCTTTTGTAGTTTGGCTTTTCCTACCCTATTCCTGCTACTCTCTCCACTTGGAGCTCAACTATGTAATCGAAGCACAGAACCACATGATCACTAGCTCCCAGGGGCCTTTCATACATGATATCCTCGATGTCAGAACTACTCAATGTGAATACAAGGTCCAGTCTTGCTGGTTCATCCTCTCCTCTCTCTCTGGTAGTGTCTCTAACATGTTGATGCATAAGGTTTTCCAGTACCACATCCATTATCTTGGCTCTCCATGTTTCAGGACCCCATGGGGCTCCAGGTTTTCCCAGTCAATCTCCTTGTGATTGAAATCACCCATAACTAGTAACTTTGCTCCCCCCATGTGTGCTCTCCTGGCAACCTCGGCTAGTGTGTCGACCATTGCTCTGTTGCTCTCATCGTATTCTTCTCTTGGCCTCCTGCAGTTCTGTGGTGGGTTGTACATTACTGCAATTATCACCTTATGTCCCTCAGACTAGATTGTTCCTACTAAGTAGTCCCTTTCGCCCGTGCCATCCATTCCTTCCATTTTCTCAAAACCCCACTGGTTTTTAATGAGCAGTGCAACTCCTCCTTCCCCTCCCCTCCCTCTGTCTTTCCTGAGGATTTGATATCCGGATGGAAAGATTGGATCTGTTATTATTCTGGTGAGTTTTGTTTCTGTGAGTGCTATTGTGTCTAGGGATGTCTCCTTGATTCTTTCGTGCCACTCCTCATACTTATTTGTTATTCCATCTGCTTTTGTATACCACACCTTCAACTTCTTTTCTAAGACTGTGGTCTGGGAGGTGTATTGGGGTTGGGGAAGTGGGAGACCTGATAAGGAACTATGGGTGGTTGCTGTGGGGGTGGAGTTTGTAATGCAGTGGGTGGGGGCATTAGATGTGGCATGGGTGTTTTGGTTTAGAGTGTTTGGTTGCTCTGGGGTTGACCTGGTTGGGAGGCTTCTATAGGAAGTTGTGAGGGAGGCTGTATTTGATCTTCCTGTGTCTGGGATCTCCTGTCTTTCTTCTCCATCCCCTCTCTTTCCTCCTTTCACCTTTGTACCATCTCTCTCAGTTTCTGCCTTTCTGCCTGTGTTCTGTCGTGGTCGAGATACACCTTCCTGTATGCCAGCATGTCCCTTAAACGTGCTTTCTCCTGCAGGATCCTGTTCCAAGTCGAATCTGCCTTGAAGGTCACTTTCCCTGGCCGGGTTCTTTTTTTTACAAACCCCCCTATTCTCCGAAAATTTTCCAGCTGGGTCATGTCATCTTCTTCTATTGCTTTCATGATGCTTTCAATTGCTTTTTTTTCCCCTTGTTTTCTTGCTTCATATGTTTCCCCTTCAACTTCCTGGAGCCCATACACAAAGACTGACCTCACCCTTTCATTCTCCCACTGCATATCCCTGTGTATCCCCTCATTCAATTTGATTTCCTCCATTGCAGCTTTCATTTGTGTGTGTGTGTGTGTGTGTGTGTGTGTGTGTGTGTGTGTGTGTGTGTGTGTGTGTGTGTGTGTGTGTGTGTGTGTGTGTGTGTGTATGTGTGTATGTGTGTATGTGTGTGTACGTGTGTGTGTGTGTGTGGGTGCACTCACCTAATTGTGGTTGCAGGGGTCGAGACTCAGCTCCTGGCCCCAAGTCTTCACTGATCGCTACTAGGTCCTCTCTCTCTCTCTCTCTGCTCCCTGAGCTTCATCATACCTTGTCTTAAAGCTATGTATGGTTCCTACATCCTCTACATGACTTGCTAGATTGTTCCACTTACTGACAACTCTATGATGGAAGAAATACTTCCTAACATCCCTGTGACTCGTCTGAGTCTTCAGCTTCCAATTGTAACCCCTTGTTTCTGTGTCCCCTCTCTGGAACATCCTGTCTCTGTCCACCTTATCTATTCCACGCAGTATTTTGTATGTCGTTATCATGTCTCCCCTGACCCTCCTGTCTTCCAATGTCGTCAGGCCGATTTCCGTCAACCATTCTTCGTAGGACATTCCCCTGAGCTCCGGGACTACCCTTGTTGCAAATCATTGCACTTTCTCTAATTTCTTGACGTGCTTGACCAGGTGTGGGTTCCAAACTAGTGCTGCATACTCCGATACTAAGGTATCGGAATGCTATTCTCAGGTTTGCCAGGCACCCATATGTCGCAGCAGTTATCTGGCTGATGTATGCTTCCGGAGACGTGTTCGGTGTTATGCTTACCCCAAGATCTTTCTCCTTGAGTGAGATTTGCAGTCTTTGTCCACCTAGCCTATACTAGCCTATACCTAGCCTACACCACCACCCACCCTACACCCACCACCCACCCTACACCCACCCTACACCACCACCCACATACTGCAAACTTGGTTCGTATAAATACATCTTGCATATTACTGGCACCAGCAAGAGAAAGGTAAAGTGGAAATCAGTTTTCTTCCGTGGCATACAGTGTAGTAGGATACAGACAGGATGTCAGCACAGCATATCTGTGGGACATGTAAAAAAATTCTTGGAAGGAAATCCAGAATCACATGCAACCTATGCTCTTCCAAACATCATATCTCTTGTACTAGACTAAATACAGCCTCAAAAAATGACCTCGAACTAGCAAGGTGCTTCTGGTTGTGCAATGAAGATGTAGAACTTTGGGCAGGTATCAGAAAGGTACTAAGGAGAGTAATAAATGATAAAAATAATCAAGAAAACAAGGATGACCTCTTGGATAGTCTACCAAAAATATATAAAACATGGGAGCAAGAGATAGTGTATCAAAAAATGCAGAATGTCCATACCACAGCAGATGACTCGAAACTATCTAGTCACCCACATGGTGCTAAGCCAGACCCATCCCCCAGTCATAGCACTAATACCCACAGTGCTGGTGCTGGCCCAGGCTCCCCCAGGCATAGCACCAATACCCACAGTGCTGGTGCTGGCCCAGGCTCCCCCAGTCATAGCACTAATACCCACAGTGCTGGTGCTGGCCCAGGCTCCCCCAGTCATAGCACTAATACCCACAGTGCTGGTGCTGGCCCAGGCCCAGCAGCTGACTCAGACCCAGCCCCACCCCCCAGCCCCAGTGCTGACCCAGACCCAGCCCCCAGCCTTACTGCCAGCCCAGACTCTCCTAGGGACACTACCCAAACCACCACAAAAACAGTAAATATACAACCATCATTGCACAAGACCGTGGCCCACAGTACAGATGTTGGAGAGGAGTCTCCTCCTTCTTCCCCTACTGGGGAAAGTAGATGGAATCCAGGACGGGGTGGCCCTGGCTTGGATACTGAGGATTATAGTGCAGTCCCAGAACCTGCAGAAATTGACAACACACCTCCCAACAATTCTCAACCAAAGGTGAATTTGTGAAAATATTATGCTTGGGGCATCTGTAAGCATGGAATAACAGGGGAAAAAAATGGGACATGCAACTTTGACCATCCCAAAATATGTAGCGACCTCCTGTCTAAAGGAGTGTGTCGTTCTTCTTCCTGTACTTTCTTTCACCCAAAAATGTGCCACTCCTCGGTCCTCCAGAAGCAGTGTTACAACATCGAGTGCCCTGCATACCATCTAAAAGGGACCAGGAGGCACAGACCCCACAAGACAAACAATAGTAGCTACGACAACCCAACTCCAGGTGATTTTTTAGTGGCAGGAAACGAAAAAAGAAAATGGAAGGAAATAACAAAAATAGTCCACCACCTTGGAGCCTTATTGGACTGGAGGCGCAGCCAGTGGCCACCAATGGCCCTCCAGAACTACAACTACTGATGCCAGTAACAAAATCCCCCCAACAAACACAGAATACAACCTCGTTCATATTTGCTAATATACAGGGCCTTAAGCCATCCACCAACAACAAAATACCTTTTATCAGTGGACTTCTAGTGGAGTCTAATGCAATGTTTGCAGCCTTCACAGAGACTCACACAAAAGATCACTTTGACAGTGAAATATGGATAAGTGGTTACAACCTTTTTAGATGCGACAGTTAAAACAGGCAACAAGGGGGGGTTGGCCTGTATGTCAAAGAGTCCCTTATCTGCACGGAGTTGCTGAACACCACAAATGAGGTAGTTGAAGTTCTATCAATAAAGATCGAGAACCAAAACCTAGTCATTGTGGTTGTATACAAGCCACCAGATGCAACCTCACAACAGTTCAAGGAACAGCTACTGAAAATCGATTACTGTTTGGAAAACCTTCCAGCTCCATCCCCAAACATCTTACTGCTTGGTGATTTCAACCTAAGGCATACAAAATGGAAGAATGTAGCAAATAATGTTATAGCTGAAACAATCCCCGGAGGTAGCGCAGATGAAAGGTCACACACACATGAGCTACTAAGTCTCTGGGAAAAACACACCTTAAGCCAGCAGATAGTGGAGCCAACAAGACTAGAAAACACACTTGACCTTATCTTCACAAATAATGAGGACCTGATAAGAGACATAAGAATATCAAAAACAACTAATTCCGATCACAATCTAATCGAAGTCCAGACGTACATGCATAGGGGTCCTGAACAGCAGAATGCATGTACCTGTGAAGGTGTCTTCACAAAATACGATTTCAACAACAAGAACATCAACTGGGACCAGGTAAACCATGTCCTAAACGAAACATGTTGGGAAGATGTCTTAAATGACATGGATCCAAACCAGTGTCTTGAAAGGATCAACTTCCTGGTAGCCGAAGCATGTTCTAGGCATATTCTCCTAAGAAAGAAGAAGAGCAGGATTAAACTGGAGAGAAAAAGACGCTCCCACTACAGAAGACGACGAAGAGTCACTGAGCTCCTCAGGAGTGCGAGAATATCTGATACACGAAAGGAGGCGCTGACCAGGGAAGTGGAAACTATCGAACTTAAGCTAAATGACTCTTACAGGAACCAGGAGAGGCATGAGGAGCTTAAAGCTATTAGTGAAATTGAAAGAAATTCAAAATATTTCTTTTCATATGCCAAAAACAAGGCAAATACCACATCTAGTATCGGGCCCTTACTCAGACAGGATGGGACTTACACAGATGACAACAAGGAAATGAGTGAAATATTGAAATCCCAGTACGACTCTGTGTTTAGTGAACCACTAATCGGTCTGAGGATCGACGACCCAAATGATTTCTTCATGAATGAGCCTCAAAACTCCATAAATGTATGCCAGATTTCCGACATTACCCTAACTCCGATAGATTTCGAAAAAGCCATTGACAACATGCCTATGCACTCAGCCCCGGGCCCAGACTCGTGGAACTCTGTTTTCATTAAGAACTGCAAGAAACCCCTCTCGCGTGCCCTAAGTACACTATGGAGGAGGAGCTTGGACATGGGTGAAATTCCACAGTCACTTAAAACAACGGATATAGCCCCACTCCATAAAGGTGGCAGCAAAGCATTAGCTAAGAACTATAGACCAATAGCTCTGACGTCCCACATCATAAAAATCTTTGAAAGAGTGCTAAGAAGCAGGATTGCAAATCACCTGGATTCCCAAAATCTGCACAATCCAGGGCAGCATGGGTTCAGGGCAGGTCGCTCCTGCCTCTCACAACTACTGGATCACTATGACATGGCCTTGGATGTACTGGAAGAAAATCAGAATGCAGATGTAATATACACAGACTTTGCAAAAGCATTTGACAAATGCGATCATGGCGTAATAGCCCATAAAATACGTGCTAAAGGAATAATTGGGAAAGTGGGGAGATGGATCTTCAACTTCCTAACAAATCGAACACAAAGAGTAGTGGTCAACAGAGTTAAATCGGAGGCTGCCATAGTGAAGAGCTCTGTTCCACAAGGCACAGTACTCGCCCCCATCTTATTCCTTATCCTCATATCAGACATAAACAGAGATATACACCACAGCACCGTATCATCCTTTGCGAATGATACTAGGATCTGCATGAGGCTGTCATCTGCTGAGGACGCGGTTAACCTCCAAGAAGATATAAACAAAGTTTTCCAGTGGGCAACGGTAAACAATATGATGTTCAATGAGGACAAATTCCAACTACTCCGTTATGGAAAACTGGAGGAGATAATAACTAGAACAGAGTATACTACTGACTCCGGCCATACAATAGAGCGGAAAAATAATGTAAGGGACCTGGGAGTAGTAATGTCTGAGGATCTCACTTTCAAGGATCACAACAGTGCCACGATCGCACGTGCAAAGAAAATGATAGGATGGATAATGAGAACTTTCCAAACGAGAGACGCCAAACCCATGATTATCCTTTTCAAATCACTTGTTCTCTCTAGGCTGGAATACTGCTGTACATTAACATCTCCATTCAAAGCAGGTGAAATCGCAGATCTAGAGAGTGTACAGAGATCCTTTACTGCACGTATAAGTTCTGTCAAGCACCTTAACTACTGGGAACGCTTGGAAGCACTTGACTTGTACTCGTTGGAACGCAGGAGGGAGAGATATATCATAATCTACACTTGGAAAATCTTGGAAGGAATGGTCCCAAACCTGCACACAGAAATCACTCCCTACGAAAGTAAAAGACTGGGCAGGCGATGCAAAATGCCCCCAATAAAAAGTAGGGGCGCCAGTGGTACACTAAGAGAAAACACCATAAGTGTCCGGGGCCCAAAACTGTTCAACAGCCTCCCATCAAGCATTAGGGGAATTGTCAATAAACCCCTGGCTGCCTTCAAGAGAGAGCTGGACAGATACCTAAAGTCAGTGCCGGATCAGCCGGGCTGTGGCTCGTACGTTGGACTGCGTGCGGCCAGCAGTAACAGCCTAGTTGATCAGGCCCTGATCCATCGGGAGGCCTGGTCATGGACCGGGCCGCGGGTGCGTTGATCCCCGGAATAACCTCCAGGTAACCTCCAGGTAACCTCCAGGTAACCTCTGTCTGCGATCTTCTTTGCTCTTCCCCAATTTTATGACTTGGCAGGGCTGAATTCGAGAAGCCAGTTGCTGGACCATGTGTCCAGGCTGTCCTGGTCTCTCTGAAGTCCTTCCTGATTCTCATCTGATTTAATTCTCCTCATTAACTCCACGTCATCTGCGAACAGGGACACTTCTGAGTCTATCCCTTCCGTCATGTCCTACACATATACCAAAAATAGCACTGGTCCTAGGACTGACCCCTGTATGACCCCGCTCGTTAGAGGCACTCATTGTGATACCTCATCACGTACCATGACTCTTTGTTGCCTCCCTTTTAGGTATTCTCTGAACCTTTGAAGTGCCCTTCCTGTTATATGTGCCTGATCCTCCAGCTTCTGCACTAATCTCTTGTGAGGAACTGTGTCGAAAGCCTTCATGTAGTCCAGGAAAATGCAATCAACCCACCCCCCTCTCTCTCGTGTCTTACTTCTGTTACTTTGTCATAAAACTCCAGAAGGTTTGTGATATAGAATTTGCCTTCCATGAATCCGTGCTGGTTGTCATTTATAATCTTTTGTGTATATGTGTGTGTGAGTGTGTGTGTGTACTCACCTATTTGTACTCACCTATTTGTGGTTGCAGGGGTCGAGTCTTAGCTCCTGGCCCCGCCTCTTCACCGGTTGCTACTGGGCCCTCTCTCTCCCCACTCCATGAGCTTTATCAAACCTCGTCTTAAAACTGTGTATGGTTCCTGCCTCCACTACGTCATTTTCTAGGCTATTCCACTGCCTTACAACTCTATGACTGAAGAAATACTTCCTACTATCTCTCTGACTCATTTGTGTCTTCAACTTCCAATTGTGGCCTCTTGTTTCTGTGTCCCCTCCCTGGAACATCCTGTCTTTGTCCACCTTGTCTATTCCACGCAGTATTTTATATGTCGTTATCATGTCTCCCCTGACCCTCCTGTCCTCCAGTGTCGTCAGTGTGTGTGTGTGTGTGTGTGTGTGTGTTTGAATTCCTCTCATCAGCATTGCATATCTGCTAGCAGCAACACGTACGAGTGGAATTGCTTGGTAGATCGTAAACGTATTTCATAAATACTGTAGTATGAATCCCTGAGGTGATGCTTAAGAGGAACTCACAAGGTAGTTATACCCAGGCTGATGCTTCACCCCCCAATACTGTTCAAGTAAATTACTTTGAGGCATTTCATCATTTTTTTTATTAAATCGAGTGAAAATTCATGTGAAAAAAAACAGGTGGTATTTTTCAGCTTAACTACGACCACCATCACCACTACTACAGTCATTACTAACAGCACCACCTGTTGCGTGGAAAGAGTATGTACCTTTTATTCCGAGCATGTGAACACGCTCATAAAAGGCTACCTCCCAACAAGCGAACCAGGTAGCTAAGGGTTTGATGATTTCAGGGCCCCATTATCAAATCAGCACATAGATTAAGCCAATCATATTGTGGAACTGGCACTTGTGGAGGTGACGTGGATACCACTCACATTCTCACCCTTGTCATTTTCACCCAGCTACTGTTTGAGCACGGTTGTCCATTCTGTCTTTAGGCTGTGTCTTTGCCTTTGCTTTACCGTGTTGTACACATATATTTCCAACTGTATATAGTGTACATACATACATAGTGTACATACCACCAACACCACTACCACCAACACCATTACCACCAACACTTCTACTATCACCACCAGCACCTCCACGAACGCCACCACTACTACCACTACCGCCAACATCACTACCACCAACACCACTACCATCAACACCACTACCACCAAAATCCCACTACCGCCACCATGACTACCACCTACACCACTACCACCAACAACACTACCACTGTTACAAAAAACGCGATTTCTAAAAAGCTTAGAGATCTCCAGTGAATACTAGAAAGGACTGCCCTTCTAGCATCCAGCCTGTTACTGGGTTTTCGTAACAATTAGTCAGTATCCTGGTCCAATTATCCATTAGAATTCAATAACAATTAAGTGCTTCAGGATTACAACTGGTAGGCTACTAACTAGAGAAATACACTTCCCCTTCGAGCATTCCGAGTCAAGCGGCAAACATGGTGGGCTCTATGGTAGTGAATGGAGTTGCTACTGGTGTGGTATTGACATTGGCTGTCAAGTTTGTCTACCGTTACTAGTCGGGAAGATGTACCTCCAAAACAAGACTAGTTGGAAAAACTGCCATTGTCACAGGAGCATCTGCAGGTATCGGCAAGGTAACGGCTCGGGACTTGGCTCAGCGCGGCGCCAGAGTCATCCTAGCTTGTCGTAATGTTGAGAAAGCTGCCACAGTCGCAGAGGACATAAAGAAGACCACAGGCAACAAAGATGTGGTAGTGCGGCAGGTAGACACGTCAGACCTGACCTCAGTCAGGAAGTTTGCTAAAGACATACTGAACACAGAAACTGCTCTCCATATTCTGGTGAATAACGCAGGACTGAATGGCTTTGACACGAAGAAGTTAACAGCAGATGGTCTAGAGCTGACTATGGCAACCAACCACTTTGGCCCCTTTCTGCTTACTAACATGTTGTTGGGGCTGTTGAAAGCCAGTGGTCCAAGTCGGGTGGTCAACGTGTCTTCTGTGGTGTATACCTATGGCTCCTCGCTGAATGTAGATGACCTTAACTACGAGAAGAATAAATATCCTGGAAGCTTCATCTCTTACAGTCAGAGCAAACTAGCGAATATCTTGTTTACCAGAGAGCTGGCAGAGAAGCTGAGGGGAACAGCTGTGACTGCTAACAGCTTACACCCAGGTATAGTGGCCACTGAGATGATATGGAAAGGTGAAGCTAGACTTTCAAACTACTTCTTTGGTCCGCTTATCTGGTTTTTAGGTAAAGATGCAGAACTTGGAGCCCAGACTACTATTTACCTGGCAGTTTCTGACGAAGTGAACAATGTTACTGGCAAATATTTTGTTGACTGTAAGGAAAGTGACATCTCAGACTTGGCAAAGGACGCTGGACTGGCTAAGAAGTTATGGGAAGCTAGTGAACAGATAGTGAAGCTGAAACCTGAGGAGACGCACTATTAGCAGATTACATCTGTGGTATTACTTTGAGTCATTTGAGTAACTTATATTTGTAGTAGTGTTAACCCGCAAGGGTTATAAACCACCTGCTGGAAGTGTCCTGATAAATAAAACCTTAACTTGCTCGGATTGTCCTTGACAAGCTAGTCAACTACTATATTGCTAGTTATACAGAAGAACATTAAGCTAATGTGTAACTTTTTATTGATATTTTAAGTTATTAATTATATTTACTGAAGCAGATAAAAAAAAAAAAAAAAAAAAAAAAACTAGAGAAATTAAAATTTAATAAATTTATTAATAGTAAAGTTGTCTAGGAGCATATCACATTAAATTAAATTAAATTAAATTAATTACAGTAATCAAAATAATATTAATCACTTCTCTCGTGTACAGTATTATTGTGCTGGAAGCACATATCACATTTATAAGTCTTAAGTACCGTCTGGTACATTAACATTTAATACTATATACAAATAAGTGTGTGTATGTGTGTAAGTGCTCTAAGTAGTTCGTTAAGTCTCACGACTCGACTAGACTTAAACAAGTGACTGACAAAGTCCTCAAATAAACTAACTTCTTGACCAAC
>NC_091297.1:56863949-56866449 GCF_038502225.1 Cherax quadricarinatus
GAACTCAAACTGTCTTTTCTCTTGTCCTTCTCCTGTCTTAATTATAATTCAAAAAATCCGATATTCTCTCTATGCTCCTTCTCCCGTATTCTTTCTTCCTTCTTGCCCTCTTATTCTCTCAATCTTTGCTTTTACCCACTGTGAGATCTCAAACAGTCCCTCAGTTGCTTTCCCTTCTCCCCCTTTAAGAATTCAGTTTCCCCATCTCTCTCCCTCTCCTCCCTTTGAGATATCAAACACCCCCTTTAACTCTCTCCCTCTCCTCCCTTTGAGATATCAAACACCCCCTTTAACTCTTTCCCCTCTCCCCTTTTCGAGAGCTCTAATAATCCTCTACTCTCTCTTTCTCTCTCTCTCTCTCTCTCCCTCTCTCTCTCTCTCTCTCTCTCTCTCTCTCTCTCTCTCTCTCTCTCTCTCTCTCTCTCTCTCTCTCTCTCTCTCTCTCTCTCTCTCTCTCTCTCTCTCTCTCTCTCTCTCTCTCTCTCTCTCTCTCTCTCTCTCTCTCTCTCTCTCTCTCTCTCTCTCTCTGTCTCTCTCTATCTCTCTCTCACTCTCTCTCTCTCTCGCTCTCTCTCTCTCTCTCTCTCTCTCTCTCTCTCTCTCCTCCCTCTCTCTCTCTTCCCTCTTTTTGACATGTTGGAATAAAGTATGAGATAGCATGAGGCTTGGCTGCCTCATACGTCAAACCCAACCTTAAGAATATTGTTGTACTGTACTCACATATTTATAGCAACGAAAGGTGTCGAGGCTAAGCCTGCCTAATACCTGGATACCATTGTGATGCTAGGCCTACCTGAGCACCATGGTGAGAACAGGCCTATCTTGATACGATAGCAAGACAAGGCTTAACTATCTATGTCGATGCGAAGCTTACCTGGTGGCCATATTCAGATAAGGGGTACATGTTTTAACAACAAATATCACTTCAGTCGTTACTGTAGAGCTGTAGAGCTTCATCAAGTCACTGACTTGATAAAGCTCTGCACAGAGCGAAACTTAGCTTAATTAAAAATCTCGGCAAAGTATAGCATGACTTTATAAATCTGCGCAGAAGGAAACATGACTTGATAAAACCTTACACGAAGTCTAACACGACAAAGCTCTACAAGGAGCGAAATATGGCTTGACAGAGCTCTAAACAGAGCGAAAACTGTCCCTTCTCCAGATTAATGTTTAGAAGCACACAGTAGCTCTCTAGAGCGCCTTGTAAATAGCTGGTTCAGTGTAAACCACAGGATAAAATCCAACCATATCCTTTAATTCAGCACCTAAAGCCGAGATGTATTTCAGGAAGCTGCTCTTTGAAGAGACTATCTAGATTTAGGGGACTCTCGTGAATAATCATGTGCATTTAGGGGACTATCGGTACAGTCTTCTAGATTTGGGGACTATCGTGGATATTTATTTAGATTTAGAGGGACCATTGTCGATAGTAATCTAGATTTGGGGACTATTGCTGACAGTCATCTTGTTTTGGGGGACTATCGCTGAATTTTTTCTAGATTCTGGGGAACTATCGTGGGGATTTTTCATAAGTTAATTTGTCGATTTCTATGAAATCTACCTCTGCTTACCCTCTACCTAGCCTCTGTCTAGCGTCTACCTAGCTTTTGCCTAGCCTCTATTTAGCCTCTACATACATTTTACGTAGACTACATAGACTCTACATAGACTCGACCTAAATCTTTCCCTAAAATTCTCTCAGACCTTTCCTTTGTCTAGCATCTGCCGCTTTTTAACCTATAACTAGGCTCTACCAAGAACCTGTCTAGCACTTACCTAGCTTTACCTAGCTTCAAACCGTACCTAGACTTTACCAAGCATCCATCTAGCATTTACCTAGCTCTACCTAATTTGAAATATCCCTATTTGGTATTCTTAGGTTCATTCAGCCTTGGGATACATAAGTATAGGGGTCAATTACATTTAGGTATAAGGGATACGTTCATTATGGAGCATGTGTCACACATACACCGAGATTCATCACTGATAAAACTCACTGTGTAACGGAAACGTCAAGGTTGTTAAAAGTATGACTTTCTGGTATTTACTCACTTCTCCAGTTGTCTGCTGTTGATCACGACACCAGCACTCAGGATGGAGGGGAATATGTGGGTGGTGATTATGATTATGATTATTGTTGTTGTTGTTGTTGTTGTTGTTGTTGTTGTTGTTGTTGTTGTTGTTGTTGTTGTTGTTGTTGTTATTATTATTATTATTATTATTATTGTTGTTGTTGTTGTTGTTGTTGTTGTTGTTGTTGTTATTATTATTATTATTATTGTTGTTGTTGTTGTTGTTGTTGTTGTTGT
The DNA here is from genome assembly GCF_038502225.1 of Cherax quadricarinatus. Classification (NCBI taxonomy): domain Eukaryota; kingdom Metazoa; phylum Arthropoda; class Malacostraca; order Decapoda; family Parastacidae; genus Cherax; species Cherax quadricarinatus. The sequence continues at coordinate 56,866,262 of NC_091297.1, forward strand.
TGTTGTTGTTAGTATTATTATTATTATTATTATTGTTGTTGTTGTTGTTGTTGTTGTTAGTATTATTATTATTATTATTATTATTATTATTATTATTATTGTTGTTGTTGTTGTTGTTGTTAGTATTATTATTATTATTATTATTATTGTTGTTGTTGTTGTTGTTGTTGTTGTTGTTGTTGTTGTTG
>NC_091297.1:56871449-56886449 GCF_038502225.1 Cherax quadricarinatus
AGATAGTGCTTAGTGAAGTAAGATAGTGTTTAGTGAAGTAAGATAGTGCTTAATGAAGTAAGATAGTGTTAACTGAAGTATCCTCACTGTCATAACTCATTATTCATTATTCCCATAGTGAGGGTGAGGATTTTCTGCCTTTCTCGCCCGTGACATGACGATGATGAAAAATAAAAAGAGATGCAACAAGTAAGACAACCACGACTCTAGTGTTTGTCTAGTGACTCTAACCTCTACGTGGCCTCCACCAACTCGCTCTAGCTTCCCTCTAGAGTCTGCTAGAAACTTCGTAAGTGTTTAATTCCAGCAGCAGGAGTGGTCTAAAATTGCCTAAAAGCCTTGTAAATTTGTGATGGTAGAGGATGACAGCCTCGGAATTTACATAATTTACAAGAAGTGGGAGGTAGAGAGGAGGGAGGCTAGGAAGAGGAGAAAGAGGAGGAGGAAGAGGAGGAGGAGAAAGATGAGAAGAATGAGGAGGAGAACGTGGAGAAGGGAAAGGAGGAGGAAGAGAGTGTAAAGGACAAAAAAGAGGAAGAGAAGGAGAAGAGGGGAACAGGAGAAGAAGCTGATGGGGAGAGAATGTAAAGGACAAAAAAGAGGAAGAGAAGGGGAAGAGGGGAACAGGAGAAGAAGCTGAGGGGAAGAGAACGTAAAGGACAAAAAAGAGGAAGAGAAGGAGAAGAGGGGAACAGGAGAAGAAGGTGAGGGAAAGAGAAGGAGGAATAGGAGTGGAAGAGGAGGAGGAGGAGAATTGTTTTTTTATATTTTATTTAAAACTCAGGTACAAAATATATATGGGTACATAAATTAATATGTCAACGAGATACCAGGCACTAACAATATTATTATTATATTATAAATAATAAAATCAAAACACTGGAAAATATAAAGACTATACAAAAAACAATGTGACAAAAACAAGCACACAAAATTACACACATACACAAGCAATCACGTATTATACAACGGGATACTTCATCTGGCATATAACTAGGCGTGGCTTCCGCCTGCCAACACACAACGTATCCAAGACTTAATCTTAGAACTCAGGTGTCTTAAAGAGCACAACAATACGTTAATTTGGGCGACTACCACGGGGGTCTTATAATTGACTAAGAATAGGCATTTACAGTTCAAAGGTGGAACAGGATGACGCTATAATTCACAAAAATTAAAATATCTAATATAACAAAAGAAAACTACACTGTGATATTTGACATCTCAAATAAACACAAGAAAAGACAATGCAAGCAGCTATAAGTGAACTTATACACTGACGAGAGGCAAACATTGAAAAATACTGCTTCCACATATATATAGTTCAAGCTCCATCACAGCTTACAGGAAAACAAACACTTGCATAGTAACATATACTATTGAAAAACACATGAACACGGCATAAAGTATAAACAGAAATAAGAAAACGTTCAACTGTGCTAGGAAGCACACCATATACAAAATATACACCAATGACTTATTGAGGCCTAAATGACAGGAAAACATTCCTAAAAGCTGTATATACAAAGCCTTAAGATATATCGTCGTCACCGTCACATAGGAGACGCACATAAACACGGAGATCGCAAAACATTCACGCACTTGACATACACAATTAGACACAGCTGACCAGCCCGTTAGATTACCCACTGAACACTCACAACTATCTCAAATCTCGTAACTCCAAGGCTTCATATTCAGACGGGAAGTCTCTCTCCCATCTCCCCTCATATACCAACCTATTTCGACATTTTGTCCTATAAATCGTCCTCGCTAAAACCCTAATTCTACTGTTACCTTCAACGTGCCTCATAGCCCATGACACGGAAATATAATCGGCCACAACGTACGACACCGCACGTTGTACACGCAAGTCAACCCCACCTACATCAAAACTCAACGCTCGGAGCACCGACAAACCTCCCTTCCCCCACCAAACGCAAAACCCTACTAAACCACTCTCGTACCATACCTAAAGTCTCACAGAAATACACAACGTGAAAAGCAGATTCCTCCATCCCGCACGCCGGACAACCCCAGTCTTCCCCCAAACGCCTATTATACAACACCACCCCGGACGGCAAGATTCCATGTAAAAATTTAAAAACCACTTCCCGTACTAGAGCAGGCAGACGCAACTGTTGAACCCTCCTCCATATATCACCCCACGCATACATGGGATACATTCCTTCAACTCGCACCGCGACTATCTCCATACTCGCCCTTTCTAAGGTACATAATTTTACACAGCGCACGTCGCTCATGCGCAATAATACACGGAGCATCGTGTCGCACCTAATTAAATTCCTCCCTCCCCACCACCTGCGCAGGTCGTGATACAATTCACTTAACCCACCATGCATCCCACCCAGTCCGAGAAAACGACGCTTCACGTAACATGCCATGACACGAGCCTCTTGAGGAATAAGACCCAACCTTCCCTGATGCATTGGTGTCTCCACCACCGCTCTTGTGAGCCAATCGCAACCTGAACCCCACAAAAATCGATAAACTCTATGCAAAAGACGTTTGACGTCCCCTTGCAACAGAGGATACAGTGCAGCAACATGCCATACTTTGCTATAAAGCAGGACATTAATGACCACCGCCCTCTGATGCAGGGTTAAATGTCGCGGCCGTAGACTATTTAAGCGCCCCAAGACACTGTGTACAACCCTCCACGAATTACCGAATTACACGCCCTCATCTGATCGACCTTCCGCATATAGTGATACGATCAACCACAGTCCACCCCTCTGCATCCACCCCATCCCCCACCCACTCCCCCAACTCCATAATCTTCGATTTTTCTCTATTAATACACATCCCCGTAGCCTTGCCAAATATGTCAACAAGTCTCCCAACAAAACCCAATTGCTCCCGTGAACGTAATAACACAGTAGTATCATCTACATAACCCACAAGGGTCGGTCGACCACTACTCGGACCCCACGATGTCTCTACTCCCCACCCACAAACAGCCCAGTAAAAAGGGTCCTGCATACATGCAAAAAGCATTTGAGACATGGGGCATCCCTGACGAATGCCCCTGCTCAAGTGTACAAAAACACCTAACTTCCCATTAACTTGTACTTTAAATCCCGCTCCATTGTACAACGAACGGGCCCACATGACGACCTCATTTCCAAAACCCTGCCAGCTCATAAATTTCCACAGAACCTCCCTTTCCACGCTATCAAAAGCGGCTCGCCAGTCTAAAGCCAAAACACCACCGCCACCCCTCACCCCACATTCCTCAACAAACTCCCTGATATTCCCATGACCATCATACGTTGACCTACCTGGTACACCAAACTGACTCTTATGGATTACCTTATCAAGCATTTTCTTAATTCTATTCATCAAAATTTTCGCATATAGTTTATAGTCACTACACATCAACGATATGGGACGGTAGTCCTTAATCGCTAACGGCACATCACATTTCCTAAAACCAACACTGCCGTACGCTGAGACAGACCTAACACCCCCCTCCTTCATCGCATTGAGTAAACGAACCATAAAAGTCCGTATTACCTCCCAATGTTTGATATAAAATTCACAAGGGATGCCATCAATGCCTGGTGCCTTCCCCTTACTCATTCCTTGTAGTGCCTCTCACACCTCTGCCTCAGATATAGGCCCACCCATGAGAAGGCGATCATAATCACTTAACTCGCATCGTACTCCTCTCCCCAATTCCTGTATTGCATGCTCACTCACGTCTTTACTTTGCATCTGGAGCTTACTCCATGTATCGACATAAAAACTTATCCCCTCAGTTGTTGTTAAGACCTGTCCCTCACTATACCCGTCAACTTCATCCTGCACCACTAAACTCACAATTTCAGTCGCCTTTCGCCTTTGTGTCTGACTTCTTAAGACACAAGCAGACGGCTTGTCACCCCACAAAGCCTCCTCCACCCCACCCGAAATGTGCGCCCCATCGAAAACCTTAATTTTCAACACCTGGATTTGTTCTTTAAAAGCGTCAATCTCATCCACTGGTTAAACCCCAGATTCCTTTCCCTGCGCATAACATTGTCGTAGATGACCCTCCAGGTACCTCAGAAAACCATACTCCAAGCGAGTGGCCTCCTTACCCCGATGCACATAAAAATCCTTAATTCGAGGCTTCACAACCTCATCCCACTGTCGCACTAAATCCCACCCCACCCAGGAGTCTACTCCCATAGACGCCCATAAGTTCGTGAATAGTGCCCTATCATCTGCACTTTGTAGCATCCGCATATTCAATTTCCAGCATCCCTTAAAACGATTCGGGAGACCCTCCCCACTCGAGCTCTACAAAAACTCCCTGGTGGTCGGAGAATGTTGCAACCCCTGAATGGGTTGCAATGATTATTATGTATATACATAATTATTATCTTTTCATATAATTTTATATTGCTTATATTTACGATAATAGCTAAATCGTAAATGTATTGACTTAGCTTCCTTTGGTTATGTAGGATGTAACATGTGTGCTCAAAGTTCAAGTCTTGATTGTCTAACTACTGTAATTATCGCTTGTGGCTCGTTTCCCTGCCAGCTTCTCGTTGTTACTGAGCAGCAGCTGTAACCACGAAACGAGTGGTATTGATCAATAACAGCACTGCACTAGCCAAGGAGTCGAACCCATGTAATTTTGGCCAGCCTAATGGTGAGAGGAAATGCTTGGCGCTTTAGACCACTAGACCACACAATCCCTTTGGTCTGATGATCTAAAGCTTCATGAGTCTTCTCTCACCATGAGGCGGGCCAAAATAGCATGTGTTCGACTCCTTGGCTAGTGCATTGATGTTATTGATATATATATATATATATATATATATATATATATATATATATATATATATATATATATATATATATATTTGTCTGTCTCATAAATATGCAAGATTACAGCTAAGTCTTGCTACTTCTACTTACACTTAGGTCACACTACACATACATGTACAAGCATATACATACACACCCCTCTGGGTTTTCTTCTATTTTCTTTCTAATTCTTGTTCTTGTTTATTTCCTCTTATCTCCATGGGGAAGTGGAACAGAATTCTTCCTCTATAAGCCATGCGTGTCGTAAGAGGCGACTAAAACGCCTGGAGCAAGGGGCTAGTAACCCCTTCTCCTGTATATATTACTTAATTTAAAAGGAGAAACTTTAGTTTTTTCTTTTGGGCCACCCCACCTCGGTGGGATACGGCTGGTATGTTGAAAGAAGAAAAGAAGATATATATATATATATATATATATATATATATATATATATATATATATATATATATATATATATATATATATATATATATATATATATATATAATTAAATTTACCTGTTACCATTTACATGCCAGTAAATGGTAACAAACATAATTTTTCTTTATCAAGGTTACAGAGACAAGTAGGAATTTTAGGACACTTAGGTCGCAAAAATGTCCCCTTCGATAATCTATCTCTCCACAAGTCACTCTGGACCTATATTAATTTCAAATGAAATATGCATCACCTGGAATTCTGGTAAAACATTAATATAAATATGTGGAATGTATATTAAATTTAAAATGTGAATACATATACATTGAAGGAGAATTTATAATAATAAGACTCACCAATTAGTCTGGAGATTACGGTGTGTCATACAAACCCCCCTGCCTAAAATTATGAAAAAAATACTGGCCAGAATTTCAACACAAAATAGACATGACTTAGCTGGGGTTCTGAAGCTGTCCTGTCCATCTGCTTAATGCTCACGTTATGCAGGACTGCAAATCCAACAATTTCAGCTCTTATTTGAGAGGTTTTAAGCCCAATATAACCCCTAGAGCGACGAAAATTTATGCACTTATCACTAACGTGCCTTTAAAACATTCAAAACAATGGCGTCTCTTGCCCCAGTGACGCTCACCCATCGCTGGTTCTTGATTTATTTACAAATTAAATCTTATTACCTACAATATAGGCCATCAATTTACATATAAAATACACCGTATTTTTGGAAAATATACAGTATTTCCTACAATATATATTCATATGTATATATTCATACATATATATATATATATATATATATATATATATATATATATATATATATATATATATATATATATATATATATATATATATATATATATATATATATATATATATATATATATAAATATATATATATATATATATATATATATATATATATATATATATATATATATATATATATATATATATATATATATATATATATATATATATATATATATATATATATATATATATATAAATATATATATACGTGATCAAGTAAGTCCCGCAAGTTAAAAATTCGACTTAATTTTTAGAAAAAACTTTGAATAAACAAGTTTTGCCCCATTCTCTTTGACCAAATATCATCCTTGACATGAGAGATCGTCTTTTTGATGATTTTATGAGAATTACTCTTCAGAAACATTGAAATTTCTAAAATATAGAAGAATGAAGTATTCAAATTATTGAGAAACATGACTCCTTTAATCAGGCCATTCCATCAGACTGGAAACATAGTATGTTAGATCATTGCTATAGTAATGAACTCAATAACAAACTACAAAGAAAATTAGACATTTTAATTGAAAATAGTGATTGGACAAAGCATGCTAATAACATTTTTGAAATTAACTTTAGATAAAAATGCAACTGCTCCTCTTGGTTTTGGTCAAAGTTTTGCGACTTCAAAAAAACTTAATAATGTTGAAATTGCAAAAGCGTTTTGCAACTTTGAAAAATCTTCTGATTTATCCACTGATTAAATTAATATTAGTAAAGGAATGGTATATAACTCTATGTTAAAACAAAATATTCCCAATTGCCCTCAAAGATTCCTTTTAAGTCTTTTGATACACTTATTAATAAAAAAAATGCGCCTTACTAAAGCAGATAAAATAAATGCAATAGAAATTATGAAAGAAAATGATTACCAAGAAAAACTGAATAATCTCTTAGATGATACTGAAACCTATTCTAAACTTAGAAAGAATCCCTTAGAAACCGTTAACAGCAATTTTAATAAAACAATAAAACTTCTACTGAAAGGCAAATATGAATTAATTAAAAAAAATTACTTCCACTAATCCATCTTTACCTTACATGTATGGATTAACAAAAAACACATAAACCAGGTAATCCAGTCAGATCAATTATTAGCTCCATAGGTTCAGTTTCATATAAATTATCTAAATGGCTTGTCGACATTTTAAGCCCTATTGTTGGAAAAATTTTTAATTTTAATGTTAAAAACAACATAGAATTAGATGATAAATTAAGCACCTTCACTGACTCAAATGATTTAAACATGTTAGTTTTGATTTTACTTCCTTGTTTACAAAAGTTCCAGTTGTTGATTTATTAACTTTCTTATCTGAAGAACTTGTTAATCACGATTTACCATTAACAGTTCCTACTATCATTAAATTTATTAAACTTTGCATTGTTGATGCAAAATTTGTATTTAATAAGTTTTATACTCAAAAGTTTGGTATGGCAATGGGAAATCCTCTTTCACCTGTTCTTAGTAACTTATACATGGAATTTTTTGAAACAAGATTGTTTAACACAATCCTCCCTAATAGAGCTAAGTGATTTAGATATATTGATGATATTTTGTGTCTTATGCTTAAGAATGTAGATATAAACAGTTTCCTTGTTAAATTGAATTGCTTAGCCCACTCCAAAAACTTTACTGATGAGTTCGAAGTAAATAACTCAATGCATTTTCTAGATGTTTTAAATATTAAGGGTAACAATGACGTTAAATTTAAAAATTACAGAAAACCTACAAATAACTGTTCCTATGTCCACTACTATTTTTCACATCAAGATAGAGTTAAACTGTCGGTTTTCTCATCAATGTTTTTGAGAACTCTGCGTATTTGTAGTCCACAGTTCATAGATGAAAAAATATCCAAAATTTACGAAATAGCTAATGATCTAAAATACCCAAGAAACGTAATTGATAAATCTTTTAAAATTGCTAGAAATACTTTTTTTCAATCCAAAAAGGGACACCCAACTTTATTCAACTAAAAATATGTTGGTTCTCTTTTACCATGAAAACTTGGTTGATATGCCTTGTCTTCTTAAGACTTTTAATATCAAAGTTGCATTCAAAAATCTTGTTACAGTAAAACAAACTTTTGATAAACAATTCCCCGCAAAATGCTGATGGATGTGTCTATAAAATTCCTTGCAAAATTTGCGATAATTTTATTACGGTCAAACTGGTAAAACTCTCGAACTAAGATTAAAACAACATAAATATAGCATTAGAACTGGAAAAGATTCTAATGGTCTATTTATTCATGTGAGAGATTTTAACCATCCAATTGATTTTCAAAAAGTTGAGAAAGTTGTATCAAGTAAATCATGTTTCATAAAAGGCAGTTTTGAAAATTATATGAATATTTCCTTTGGTTTATTTAAATTGGATTCATTTATAATTAATAAATTTTGGGAAGAATTTAATGATACATTGAACAAGTAATAAATCTTAATTCTTCGGTAGAGTATTAGGTAGGTTTCACAGAGTCGGGTGTTGTCACACGTGTGTGAGGTGTTGCTTTGTTGTGAAATATAATGGTGAGGTGTAGTGTTGACCCTTTATATGCCTCTCTTTGATGTTTTGTTTTTTATAGTTCCTTGATAATGTGAGAAGTAACAAAATCGCTTGGAATTTCACTATTCTTTCACAGTTATTGTTTTACATATTCTGATATCACCTGTTTACTGTGATCTTATTGCATATATATATATATATATATATATATATATATATATATATATATATATATATATATATATATATATATATATATATATATATATATATATATATATATATATATATATATATATATATATATATGCAAGAAACAAGTGGGTATATACAGAGAGAGATCGCAGTCAGCAGAATTCCATACTACTACTGGGGACGGTCAAGATTCTCAGGCAGCGCTCTAGTCCACTCGACCACACAAATACCACATAAGCTGGGCATCCTGGTTCACTAGCCATGTTTCTTTCCCAGTCCGGGCACGTCAGTGAGCCTCAAGCATGGATACAAGCTGTTTCAATCTCAGAGGCACTGACCTCGCTGAGGTCAGTGGCCAGTACACGGAGGTCAGTGGTCTCCTGCGGTCATACCTATTCTAAGCATTGGGAGTTAGCGTGAGGAGTTACCAAGCACCATGGCTTGTTGTAGTGTTTTAGAATCTCAGGTTAAACTGTTGAAGAAGGAGGTCCTACTTCTTCAGGAGGAAAATAGGAGGCTGAAGCTTCGCCTTGATGAGTTTGGGAGTGAGTGTGAAAAGGATTTAGCTGGTAAGGAGGAAATGGTCACTAGCAGTGATAGTGGCAGCCGCTTTAAGTGGCAAGTGGTTCATAGTTCAGGAAGAAGGAAGATAAGGAGGGTTAACAGAGAAGATGTGAAGGTAGGAAATCGATTCTCTTTTCTCCAGGACGAGTGCACTTCAGTGGTTAGTGAGGTTGAAGGTACCACTGATTCCCATGCTAATCAAGGTAAGAATATTTTAATAGTAGGAGATTCTCAAGTAAGATATATGGATCATGTTTTTTGTAACAGAGACAGAAAGGTCAGACAGAGGGTGTGCTTTCCTGGAGCTGGTGTTTGTGACATAGCAGGTTGGATAATATTACGTCAGATAATGGGAACAAGCCCATTATCTGTCTTAGTGTGGGGGTAATGACATTGGGAAGGGCAGGAGACAGGAGCTGCTGGATAAGTACAGGCCAGCCATAGAAGTACTTAGGTCTAATGGAGGGATTCCAGTCATATGTAGCATCTTGCCTAGAAAGGGAGTGGACAATGAATGGATGCCTAGGGCAATTGGTATAAATTGCTGGCTAGACAGGAACTGCAAGGAACTTGCAATCCCATTCATTGATAACTGGGACCTATTCTTTGGCAAACATGATATATATGCAAGGGATGGGGTTCATCTCTCTGGGGATGGAGTGGTTGCATTAGCCAATTCGATTGAAAGGGTAACTGATGACTTGTCTAGAAATTTAAACTGATAGATTATAGAGGTATGGGTGTTTGTGGGAAACAATCAGGCTGCAGTATTAGGGTTAATAACAGCAGTTATTACCGGAATACCTCAGGGATATGCTTAAAAGACAATATTCAAAATAAAGTTGCTAGTACTGGCAATTAAATTGATCAACAAACAAAGAGAGATAGCAGAGGGTAACGAGTGACTAGCTCCCTTAAGGTTTACTATACAAATAGTAGGAGTCTAAGAAATAAGATAGATGAGCTAAGATTACTTGCAAGTTTAGGTAATATAGATATTATTGGTGTAACAGAGACCTGGTTCAACCTGAAAGATAGAAAAATGCCTTCTGAATGCAATATACAGGGTTATAAATTATTCCACACTGATAGGGTCAACAGGAAGGGTGGTGAAGTGACGATGCATGTCAGAGATAATTTAAATTATTCTTAGACATGATATAAGATTAGAAACATCGAACACAGAATCTGTTTGGCTACAGTTTCTCGAGGGTTGTGACAAATTAATTTTGGGTGCGATTTATAGGCCCCAAACCTTGATAGGGAGTGCAGTAAGCTGTTATGGGACGAAATGCATAAGGCATCTAGATATGAAAATATTGTGATAATGGGAGATTTTAACTTTAGACAAATTGATTGGAACAATATGACAGGAAATCTTGAGTCTAGTGACTTTCTTGATACGGTTCGGGATTGCATTTTAGAACAGGTTGTGGCAGAACCAACTAGAGGGAAACAATCTGCTTGACTTGACTCTTGCCAACAAAGATTCACTAATTATTAATCTTGAGGTTAATGATGAGCTTGGGGAAAGTGATCACAAATCACTAGTTTCAATATGTCATGGAATTACCCAGGTAACTGCAATCAAATCTCTGTCCCAGATTTTCGCCTGGCAGACTTCATGGGACTGAAAAATTACCTGGGTGGGCTAAATTGGGATGTCCTGACTATGGGTCAGGTAGGTGATCCTGGTTGCCAATATAACGTTTTTCAGAGTATAGTTCTAGCTGCCCAGACAACTTTTGTTCCGAGTAGGGAAATTAGATCTAACAAAAATTATCCCAAATGGATGAACAATAGATTAAAACATCTCACTGGTCAAAAGACAGGCATATATAGGCATATCAAAAGAGGGGATGGGCTGTCAAAAATTCAATATATTCAATTAAAGAGAGAAATAAAGAAAGGAATAAGAAGAGCAAAAAGGGATTATGAGGCTAAGGTCGCAAGGGATTCAAAGACTTATCAAAAAGGGTTCTTTCAGGTGTACAGAAGTAAGATTAGGGACAAGATTGGCCCACTTAAGAGTAACTCTGGTCAGATCACTGACAGTGATAAGGATATGTGTGAAATTCTCAATACCTACTTCGTCTCAGTTTTCACCCAGGAAAATACTAGCGATATTCCTGAAATAATAGATTATGTAGAACAAGACGATAAATAAACTATGCACGATTGCGGTAACTAGTGACATGGTCCTTAGACAAATACAGAAACTAAAACCTAACAAATCCCCAGGCCCCAATGAACTGTTTGCAAGGGTGTTAAAGGAATGTAAAGAGGAACTTCGCATACCTTTGGCTAATCTTTTTAGCATATCACTACAAACTGGCATGGTGCCTGATAAGTGGAAAAAGGTGACAGGTCCTTGGCTTCGAACTATAGACCAATAAGCCTTACCTCCAAAATTTATGTAATCAATAATTGCCGAGGCAATTCGTAGCCATCTTGATAGGGGAGAAATCAGAATGGGGGCACGTCACAAGCGGTGTTTCTCAGGGGTCAGTGTTGGGCCCGTCGTTTTTCACAATTTACATAAACGACATAGATGAGGGAATAAATAGCTACACAAGCAAATTTTCTGATGACACCAAAATAGGCCGTTCAATTCATTTTAATGAGGCCACTAGAGCACTCCAAGATGATTTGAATAGACTGATGCAATGGTCGGAGAAGTGGCAGATGCTGCTTAATATTGACAAATGCAAAGTTCTAAATGTTGGACAGGAAAATAACCATGCTACATATAAACTAAATAATGTAGATATTAATACTAATGATTGCGAAAAGGATTTAGGAGTTCTGTTTAGCAGTAATCTAAAACCAAGACAACAGTGCATTAGTGTTCACAGTAAAGCTAACAGAATTCTTGGCTTCATATCTAGAAGTATAAATGATAGAAGTCCTCAGGTTGTTCTTCAACTCTATATATCCTTGGTTAGGCCTCATTTAGACTATGCTGCTCAGTTCTGGTCACCGTATTACAGTACAGATATAAATGCTCTGGAAAACGTACAGAGGAGGATGACAAAGATGATCCCATGTCAGAAATCTTCCCTATGAGGACAGACTGAGGGCCCTGAATCTGCGCTCTCTCGAAAGACGTAGAATTACGGGGTATATGATCGAGGTGTATAAATGGAAAACAGGAATAAATAAAGGGGATGTAAATAGCGTGCTGAAAATTTCCGGCCAAGACAGGACTCGTAGCAGTCGTTTCAAGTTGGAAAAATTCAGATTCAGGAAAGCACTGGTTTGGTAATAGAGTTGTGGATGAGTGGAACAAACTCCCGAGTACAGTTATTGAGGCTAAAACGTTGTATTGTTTTAAAAACAGGTTAGATAAATACATGAGTGGGTGTGAGTGGATGTGAGTTGGACCTGACTAGCTTGTGCTGCTGGGTCTGGTGCCGTGCTCCTTCCTTAAGTGAATATGACCTGACCAGACTGGGTGGGTCATTGGGCTAATCCGGGAGGGGGTACATGGACCTGCTCAGCATGGGTCAGTAGGCCTGTTGCAGTATTCCTTCTTTCTTATGTTGTTTTCTGTGTGCTTGATTCTGTACGATTGCGTTTGTCCTGTGGGTTAGAGCGTCGTGTGATTTTCACTCACCATGAGGCGGGTCAAAACGACATGGGTTCGAATCCTTGGGCTAGTCGCAGTGTTGTTATATATATATATATATATATATATATATATATATATATATATATATATATATATATATATATATATATATATATATATATATATATATATATATATATATATATATATATACTATTGTAACCACGAACGAGTGGTATTGATCAATAACAACACTGCACTAGCCAAGGACCCGAACGCATGTCGTACTGGCCCGCCATTGTGAGCGAGACCCACATGTCGCCTTAACCCAGAGGACCATCCAATCCTACAATAACCAAGCACACAGCACAGAGCTATGTGTTTTACCTTGGCCCGTGGACATACGGAGGTGTGGGAGCCTTGGTGTGTGTGAAGGCCTTGGTCATTTGACCGAGGCCTTCCGCTTGCTTGCCAGTTCACCCCTTGAAAAATTGGTTATTCTCAATTAGGCTAGCTTTGTTTAATTAAGCTTCAGCTGGTTATTGATGCTACCAACCATCATACTTAAAGACACTGAAGGAAGGGCGATCTGTCATTCCAAGTATGTTGTACCTTGACAATCCTCTCTACAGCAAACACAAAGAATCTCGTAACTGATATTAATAACTGCTGAAATGCTACACATAAAAATTTATTTAGTATTTTATTCGTTTTGATATCTTGATATATAAGGTTCAGTTATCGTGAAGACACTGATGTAGAAGCCAGAGTTACACGTGTGAGCCGGAGCTACACCATTAAGTCAGGTACAAACTCAGAAAAGAACATGGACATCCTTCAGGGAAAAGTATTTGATTACTATCATCCCTTATTAATTATATAAAATTAAAGTCTAGCTTTGGAGCTAGTTTTGTTTGACTTAGCCTGAGCTTTTTATTGATCTGAGGATAATATTTTATATATTCTTAGTTGGTTTATGAGGTTAAAATCCTATCGACTACACGAGGGTTACTAGGTATACAAGATGAGATATACGTACCTCAAAGAATATATGCACTACTGCATGTAGTGCATACACGCCAAGAAAGATAAAATCAAAATATATACAAAGATGTATTCTTACAATCTTTGTGTATTTGCAGGTGTGGGTGCCTCCGTTCCTCTAGTGTCACTTAGTATCTAAGCTCAGCCTATGAAGCCTTGCCCAAGACTCATCTTTACCTTCTCAAAGACTCACTTTCAAAGCTTCGTTAACCTTAAAGAGCAAAAACATCTCTAACAGAACCCGAAAATTGGAAAATTGATTACCAAGTTGTGGGAGCTTCGCAAACTTTTGAAGTTCGTCAACTTGAGAGGTCAAGTTTTAGTCACATGGAGTCGTCTCATAATTACAGCAAGCTGGCTGAGATTCATTAAGTCTGTATCAACTTTGGTCTATAAGCGAATTAAGCAAATTAGGATTTAAAGAGTCGCATGACCGTGCGTCCAGCAGTAGAAATTTGCAAATATTCTAGAGGCAACTCTTGCCTATTTTCTTGCAAATTTATTGCGAATTTTGAATGCTAACCACAAGGAAAATAAACTGCAAAAGACAGCATATTTTCTAGTATATAAATTCTACCTCCTTCCCCATCTCTCTCTCTCTCTCTCTCTCTCTCTCTCTCTCTCTCTCTCTCTCTCTCTCTCTCTCCCCCTCCCTGGCTGTACCATAAATTTTCATGTAATCTCCCTCTCTCCTTCTCCTATATACCTTTAAACATCCACTCTCCTCTCTTCCTCCCATCACTCTTCCTTCCATTTCTCCTCTTCCATCACTCTCTCTCCCATCCCGTTCCTCTCGCCCCTCTGCCTCCCTGCCTCTCGCAGTCCTCTGTACCAATCTAGATCAAATTAGCATCCCCCACTTCCATCATTCTGTGTGTCCTCAACTGCACATTCAACATTCTCATTTTTTTAGTACTCCGGTTCCTGCCTTTCCTTTTCTCCAGTGAATGTGTTTTCAATTTTCCTGTCGTATGTTTGTTTTTATGTTAATATGAAAATATTTGTTCATTTTAAAGATCTGTCTCTGTCTGTG
>NC_091297.1:56891449-56928949 GCF_038502225.1 Cherax quadricarinatus
ACCGCCTTTGAGGTATCAAGGTCACTTAGGAGCTTCTCCACCTCCTCCTCAGTTGTGTGTAATTTATCCAACACTTGTTGATATATCCCTTGTTGATGTACCCCACTGTTTTGTCTTCCAAGTGTCCCTTCAGCCTCCACTTTAAATACTTCCTGAAATCTCATATTGAGCTCCTCACATACTTCTTGGTCGTTTCTTGTGAGCTCCCCACCTTCTTTCCTCAGCCTAATTACCTCGTCCTTGACTTTTGTCTTCTTCCTGATGTGGCTGTAAAGTAGTTTCGGGTCAGACTTGACTTTCGATGCTATGTCGTTTTTCTACTGCCGCTGCGCCTCCGTCCTTATCTGTGCATACTCGTTTCTGGCTCGGCGACTAATCTCTTTATTTTCCTGAATCCTTTGTCTTCTGTACGTTTTTCATTCTCTAGAGCACTTAGTTTTTGTCTCCCTATACCTTCAGGTAAACCAAGGGCTCGTTGTGTCCTTCCCATTATTTCTGTTACCCTTGGGAACAAGCCTTTGCACTGCCGCATTGCATTTTGTTGTTACAAAGTCCATCATTTCGTTTACTGATTTTCCTGCCAACTCCTGCTCTCACTGAACCTCCTGCAAGAAGGTCCTCATTCCTGTGTAGTTTCCCCTTTTATAGCTTGGCTTTTTCCTTTCTACTCCTGTTACCCTCTGCACTTTTAGCTCCAAGATGTATTCAGAGCTCATAACCACGTGGTCACTAGCTCCAAGGAACCTTTCATATGTGATCTGCTCAATGTCTGAGCTACTCAGGGTGAACACGAGGTGCAGTCTTGTTGGTTTATCCTCCCCTCTCTCTCTGGTAGTGTCCCTAACATGTTAGCGCATGAAGTTTGCTAGCACCACATCCATCATCTTGGCTCTCCATGTTTTGGGACCCCAATGTGTCTCCAGGATTTCCCATTCTCCCTGTGATTGAAATCGCCCATGACCAGTAATTTTGCTCTACTCGAGTGAGCCCTTCTTGTCACCTCGGCTAGTGTGTCCACCATTGCTCTGTCGCACTCATCATATTCCTCTCTTGGCCTCCTGCAGTTCTGTGTTGGGTTATACATCACTGCAATGACTACCTTGTGTTCCCCTGAGTGAACTGTACCTACTAGGTAATCCTTTCTCCAATCTCGTCCATTCCTTCCATTTCTTTATAGCCCCACTGGTTTTTAATTAGCAGTGCAACCCCTCCTCCTCCTCTGCTCCTTTTATCCTTCCTCAGGATCTGATATCCGGGTGGGAAGATTGCATCTGTTATTATCCCAGTGAGTTTTGTTTCTGTAACTGCTACAATGTCTGGGGACATCTCCTTGACTCTTTCATGCCACTCCTCACATTTATTCGTTATTCTATCTTCGTTCGTGTACCAAACCTTCAACTTCTTTTCTATAACTGTGGTCTGGGGAGAAAGGTGGGTTAGGGGGAGCAGGTGCCATGGCATTGGCCTATAGGTGGTTGCTATAGGGGTGGCATTTGTGGTATGGGGGTGGGGCAGAGGGCCTATGGGGGTTTCAGTGAGGGTGAGGGTTGTGGTGAGGGGGTGGGGATAGAGGGAACAGTGTGTGGGTTATTGTGGGGGTGGGGTTTGTGGTGAGGGAGATGGGGGAGAGGGTACATTGTGTGGGTTACTGTGGGTTTCTGTGGGGGTGGGGTTTGAGCTGAGGGGAATGTGTGGGTTACTGTGGGGGTGGGATTTGTACAGAGGGGGATGTGTGGGTTACTGTTTGTTTCTGTGGGGGTGGGATTTGTGCTGAGGGGTATGGGGGCAGAGGGTACAGTGAGTGGGTTTTAGGTTAGGTTGTTTGATTGCTTTGGGATTGCCGTGGTTGTGTTCCTTCTGTGGGTGGTACTGGAGAGGGATGTGCTTGTTCTTCCACCTGGGCCTGATTTCTCCTGCTCCCCACCTTCCTTGTCTCCCATTCCTCCTTGTGACATTGCGCCCTCTCTTTCAGTATCATCCTTTCTTCTTGTGTTCTGTCTCAGTCGAGGTACACACTCCGGAACTCCTAGTTGTCCATAGGTACGCTTTCTCCTGCAGGATCCGGTTTCGAGCTGACTCTGCCTTGAATATCACTTTGACTGGACGCTTTTTCCTCTCGCAAACCACCCAATTCTCCGAAAATTTGTCAGTTGGGTCATATCGTCCTCTCCTATTGCTTTCATGATACTTTCAATCGTTTTTTCCCCTCCTGTTTCCTTGCCTCGTAAGTTTCCCCATCTACTTCTTGGTTGTGTTCCTTCTGTGGGTGGTACTGGAGGGGGATGTGCTTGTTCTTCCACCTTGGCCTGATTTCTCCTGCTCCCCACCTTCCTTGCCTCCCATTCCTCCTTGTGACATTGTGCCCTCTCTTTCAGTATCATCCTTTCTTCTTGTGTTCTGTCTCAGTCGAGGTACACACTCCGGAACTCCTAGTTGTCCATAGGTACGCTTTCTCCTGCAGGATCCGGTTTCGAGCTGACTCTGCCTTGAATATCACTTTGACTGGACGCTTTTTCCTCTCGCAAACCACCTAATTCTCCGAAAATTTGTCAGCTGGGTCATATCGTCCTCTCCTATTGCTTTCATGATGCTTTCAATCGTTTTTTCCCCTCCTGTTTCCTTGCCTCATAAGTTTCCCCATCTACTTCTTGGTTATGTTCCTTCTGTGGGTGGTACTGGAGGGGGATGTGCTTGTTCTTCCACCTGGGCCTGATTTCTCCTGCTCCCCACCTTCCTTGCCTCCCATTCCTCCTTGTGACATTGCGCCCTCTCTTTCAGTATCATCCTTTCTTCTTGTGTTCTGTCTCAGTCGAGGTACACACTCCCGAACTCCTAGTTGTCCATAGGTACGCTTTCTCCTGCAGGATCCGGTTTCGAGTTGACTCTGCCTTGAATATCACTTTGACTGGACGCTTTTTCCTCTCGCAAACCACCCAATTCTCCGAAAATTTGTCAGCTGGGTCATATCGTCCTCTCCTATTGCTTTCATGATGCTTTCAATCGTTTTTTCCCCTTCTGTTTCCTTGCCTCGTAAGTTTCCCCATCTACTTCTTGGTTATGTTCCTTCTGTGGGTGGTACTGGAGGGGGATGTGCTTGTTCTTCCACCTGGGCCTGATTTCTCCTGCTCCCCACCTTCCTTGCCTCCCATTCCTCCTTGTGACATTGCGCCCTCTCTTTCAGTATCATCCTTTCTTCTTGTGTTCTGTCTCAGTCGAGGTACACACTCCGGAACTCCTAGTTGTCCATAGGTACGCTTTCTCCTGCAGGATCCGGTTTCGAGCTGACTCTGCCTTGAATATCACTTTGACTGGACGCTTTTTCCTCTCGCAAACCACCCAATTCTTCGAAAATTTGTCAGCTGGGTCATATCGTCCTCTCCTATTGCTTTCATGATACTTTCAATCGTTTTTTCCCCTCCTGTTTCCTTGCCTCGTAAGTTTCCCCATCTACTTCTTGGAGTCCATAGACAAAAACGGCCCTCCCCCTTTCGTCCTCCCACTGTACAACCTGAGCATCCTCTGATACGAATTAGTTCCTGCCATTGACGCGTTGCTTCCTACTGTCTCTTCCCTATCCAGTGCCCCTGTGCTTATCTGTTCCTGGACATGGCAATTGTCCGTTAAAGCCTCTGTTAAAGCCTCTGTGCCTCTGTGCCTCGTAAGTTTCCCCATCTACTTCTTGGAGCCCATAGACAAAAACGGCCCTCCCCCCTTTCGTCCTCCCACTGTACTACCTGAGCATCCTCTGATACGAATTAGTTCCTGCTAGTGACGCGTTGCTTCCTACTGTCTCTTCCCTATCCGGTGCCCCTGTGCTTATCTGTTCCTGGACATGACAATTGTCCGTTAAAGCCTCTGTGTATAGTCTAGCTCCTTCATTGTCTTTAGCCCCCTCATTAGTTCCTGCTATTCTCCCTGCCTTTTCCCAGGCCACCTTTTGGTCTGATAGTAATTGCATACTGTATATCTCCTTTGTTCCCTACTGTCCCCTCATCGATGACTGATGATGATGTGTGTGTGTGTGTGTACTCACATAGTTGTACTCACCTAGTTGAGGTTGCAGAGGTCGAGTCCAAGCTCCTGGCCCCGCCTCTTCACAGGTCGCTACTAGGTCACTCTCCCTGTCCCGTGAGCATTATCATACCTCTGCTTAAAGCTATGTATGGATCCTGCCTCCACTACTTCGCTTCATAAACTATTCCACTTCCTGACTACTCTGTGGCTGAAGAAATCCTTCCTAACATCCCTGGGATTCATCTGTGTCTTCAACTTCCAACTGTGTCCCGTTGTTTCTGTGTCCAATCTCTGGAACATCCTGTCTTTATCCACCTTGTGTGTGTGTGTGTGTGTGTGTGTGTGTGTGTGTGTGTGTGTGTGTGTGTGTACTGGTAAGCCGGTCACGTCCTGTTTCCACATGATGTAAAGTGAACTGAACGAGAGAGAAAGGTGTACTTGTACTTATGCACAACATTGGCTGCTCTTTATGTGCACATAGGTCTTAGTGTACGACCGTCTGATGTACGTGAATGTGTACGTAATGGAAGATACTTAAGAAATCATTACAACTCCAACTACCCATACTTTTACTCTACTACTATTACTACCACTTTTACTATTGCTACTACTATTACTATTGCCACTACTTCCACTATTACTATTGCTAGTACTACTAATACTAATACTTCAACTTCTATTACTACTGCTACTATTACTACTGCTAGTAATATTGCTACTACTACTATTACATATATTATTACTGCCACTATTATTACTACTTCTATTACTACTTTTACTACTAGCACCATTAATCTTACTGTTACTGCTGCTAGTACTATTATTAATAATACTTCTGTTAGTAATACTATTACTATAATTGCTACTACTATTACTATTATTACTGTTGCTGTTACTACAATTGATATTACTGCTACTGCTATTATAAGGGCTGCTTCTATTACTACTACTACTACTACTACTACTACTACTATTACTACTGCTATTTCTACTATTAAAATTGCTACTAGTACTAAGGCCACTACTACTCCTACTTCATTTACTACTACTACTCCTACTACATCTATTACTACTACTACCGCTACTAGTACTACTACTACTACTACTACTAATAATAATAATAATAATAATAACAATCTTAGTTCCTTCTGAAGCCTAGCCCAGCTTAATATTCTTGGCTTATTTTCACATTCTTTTTATTTTACTACGTATTAGCACTTTAGTACATGTTAGTATATAGCAGCACATTGTTACCTGATACCAACATCAGTACATGGTATCACTTTTTATGTTGCTGTTAGCATCACTAGAAACAATATACCATAGTGGTGCTTCTGTCTGGCTATCACTGGACGAAGGATCGAGCCCTCAGCACTTCAGGAGCTGAATAACCCGCTTAATTTCGACAAATTTTTTTCAATTCATGAATATATAATTATTTTTTTTATTTCATTCAGAGGCACAAACTGCATAAGCAACATCCCATGATAAATCTTTTCAATTTCCTAAGTAGCTTTATAATAAGTTAGCTCACGAAATTTTATATCAGAAATGATTTAAACTGGAAGTCTGGGATTTTAAAACTCGCCAGTGAATAATTCATAATTAATAATTATATTTTTAATCGTTGTTCATATTTACAATTTACAGTAAATTTAGGGCGGAACTTTACAGCTGTCAGTCTGACCATTCGTTCCAAATTACTCCCCTGTTGTAATGGCTTTTAAATAATTCTCATTGGTTAATTTAGATTTAAGTGCATCGTTATTATTATCATCATTATTATATCATTATTATTATTATTATTATTATTATTATTATTATTATTATTATTATTATTATTATTATATTAAAAAATAATATTATTGCTGCCGTTATCATTATAATTATTATTATTATTATCATTATTATTATTATCATCATCATTATCATCATCATCATCATCATCATTCTCCCCATGCTTCAAGCAAGTGAGGTAGAATAGGTGGGACCTTGCCACAAGTGGGAAGGGCGAGAGGGAGAGGTGGGATGAGATTGCAAAGTGTGAAGGTGGGAGATGGGATATATGAGAGTGTGCCACAAGTAGGCAGGAAGGTGAAGGACAGGGAGAGCCAAGTGACGGGTGGACAGGTGGGGTGGGATAGGTGGGACAGTGCTACAAGTGTGTTTGTGGGGTGGGATAGGAGGGACAGTGCTATAAGTATGTAGGTAGGAAGGGATAGATGGGACAGTGCTACAAGTGTGTAGGTGGGGTTTGATAGGTGGAAGAGTGCTACAAGTGTGTAGGTAGGGTTGGATAGGAGGGACAGTGCTATAAGTGTGTAGGTAGGGTGGGATAGGTGGGACAGTCCTACAAGTGTGTAGGTGGGGTGGGATAGGTGGGACAGTGCTACAAGTGTGTAGGTGGGGTGGGATAGGTGGGACAGTGCTACAAGTGTGCAGTTGGGATGGGATAGGTGGGACAGTGCTACAAGTGTGCAGTTGGGATGGGGTAGGTGGGACAGTGCTACAAGTGTGTAGGTGGGGAGGGATAGGTGGGACAGTGCTACAAGTGTATAGGTAGGGTGGGATAGGTGGGACAGTCCTACAAGTGTGTAGGTGGAGTGGGATAGGTGGGACAGTGCTACAAGTGTGTAGGTAGGGTGGGATAGGTGGGACAGACCTACAAGTATGTAGGTAGGGTGCGATAGGTGGGACAGTGCTACAAGTGTGTAGGTGGGGGTGGAATAGGTGGGACAGTGTTACAAATGTGTAGGTGGAGCGGGATAAGTTGGACAGTGCTACAAGTGTGTAGGTGGGGGTGGGATGGATAGGACAGTGCTACAAGTTTGTAGGTGGGGGTGCGATAGGTGGGACAGTGCTACAAGTGTGTAGGTAGGGAGGGATAGGTGGGACAGTGCCACAAATGTGTAGGTGGGGTTGGATAGGTTGGACAGTGCTACAAACATGTAAGTAGGGAGGGATAGGTGGGACAGTGCTACAAGTATGTAGGTAGGGTGGGATAGGTGGGACAGTGCTGCAAGTGTGTAGGTAGGGTGGGATAGGTGGGACAGTGCTACAAGTGTATAGGTGGGGTGGGGTAGGTGGGACAGTGCTACAAGTGTGTAGGTGGGGTGGGATAGGTGGGACAGTCCTACAAGTATGTAGGTGGGGTGAGATAGGTGGGACAGTGCTACAAGTGTGTAGGTGGTGTGGGATAGGTGGGACAGTGCTACAAGTATGTAGGTGGGGTGAGATAGATGGGACAGTGCTACAAGTGTGTAAGGTGGGGTGGGATAGGTGGGACAGTGCTATAAGTATGTAGGTGGGGTGAGATAGGTGGGACAGTGCTACAAGTGTGTAGGTGGTGTGGGATAGGTGGGACAGTGCTACAAGTATGTAGGTGGGGTGAGATAGATGGGACAGTGCTACAAGTATGTAGGTGGGGTGAGATAGGTGGGACAGTGCTACAAGTGTGTAGGTGGGGTGGGATAGGTGGGACAGTGGTACAAGTGTGTTGGTGGGGTGGGATAGGTGGGACAGTGGTACAAGTGTGTGGGTGGGGTGGGATAGGTGGGACAGTGGTGCAAGTGTGTAGGTGGGGGTGGGATAGGTAGGACAGTGCTACAAACTGGTGGGGCAGGATAAGTGGGACCATAGAACGAGTACGACGTTGGAGATTGGGTGGGGGTGTTTGTGATGGTGGGGTGGGGGTAGGAATTGGGCGGGGGTGGGGATGGGATGGGGTTGGGGA
The DNA here is from genome assembly GCF_038502225.1 of Cherax quadricarinatus. Lineage (NCBI taxonomy): Eukaryota > Metazoa > Arthropoda > Malacostraca > Decapoda > Parastacidae > Cherax > Cherax quadricarinatus. The sequence goes on from NC_091297.1 coordinate 56,899,197, forward strand.
TGGGGTGTGTGGTGATAACAGTCAGATGAAGGACAATCTGGATTCATGATGGTTCAATCCAATGTTCCCACTGGTGTTAACATTAACGTGGTTGTCGTTGTTAATCTCTGGGTTCCAGTGAGTGTTAATCCAAGGATTCCCACAACGACAATAAGAACTAACACAGCAAAAATAATAACGAGAACGAGAACTAGATCAAGAATAAATAAGAGTATAAGAACATGCAGTATGGCAACGCAAGAACGAGAGAAAAAACAACAATAACAGCAAGAACAAACAAGCAAAAGGGAAGATCAAACATAAACGACGACAACAACCAGCCATGTCCACTAACGAAGGTAGCAACAGGTTCGGAAATTTGCGAAAGATACACAACGAGCGTCTCTCTATTTCTCTCTCTTTGAGAGATGCTGCTACCCAGCGCTACTCCGGTGCTGTGACAGTACTGAGTCTTTCCCCGTGCACACACACAGTAAACCAAAAAAAAAAAACATACCACGGGTTGGGTTTGAACCCGCGGTCAGAGAGTCTCAAAACTCCTGACCGCGGGTTCAAACCCCACCCGTGGTATGGTTTGTTTGCAATCGTGTCATTACGATTTCGTGAGTTACAGTACACTAATACTGAGTCTCTCTCCGTGCACACACACAGTACACCAGCACTGAGTCTCTCCTCGTGCACACACACAGTCCACCAGTACTGAGTCTCTCCCCGTGCACACACACAGTCCACCAGTACTGAGTCCCTCCTCGTGCACACACACAGTACACCAGCACTGAGTCTCTCCTCGTGCACACACAGTACACCAGTACTGAGTCTCTCCTCGTGCACACACACAGTACACCAGTACTGAGTCTCTCCTCGTGCACACACACAGTACACCAGTACTGAGTCCCTCCCCGTGCACACACACAGTACACCAGCACTGAGTCTCTCCTCGTGCACACACACAGTACACCAGTACTGAGTCTCTCCCCGTGCACACACACAGTACACCAGTACTGAGTCTCTCCTCGTGCACACACACAGTACACCAGTACTGAGTCTCTCCTCGTGCACACACACTGTACACCAGTACTGAGTCTCTCCCCGTGCACACACACAGTACACCAGTACTGAGTCTCTCCTCGTGCACACACACAGTACACCAGTACTGAGTCTCTCCCCGTGCACACACACAGTACACCAGCACTGAGTCTCTCCTCGTGCACACACACAGTACACCAGTACTGAGTCTCTCCTCGTGCACACACACTGTACACCAGTACTGAGTCTCTCCCCGTGCACACACACAGTACACCAGTACTGAGTCTCTTCTCGTGCACACACACAGTACACCAGTACTGAGTCTCTCCCCCTGCACACACACAGTCCACCAGTACTGAGTCTCTCCCCGTGCACACACACACTACACAGTACACCAGTACTGAGTCTCTCCCCGTGCACACACACAGTACACCAGTACTGAGTCTCTCCCCGTGCACACACACAGTACACCAGTACTGAGTCTCTCCTCGTGCACACACACAGTACACCAGTACTGAGTCTCTCCCCGTGCACACACACAGTACACCAGAACACAGTCTCTCCTCGTGCACACACACAGTACACCAGTACTGAGTCTCTCCCCGTGCACACACACAGTCCACCAGTACTGAGTCTCTCCCCGTGCACACACACACTACACAGTACACCAGTACTGAGTCTCTCCCCGTGCACACACACAGTACACCAGTACTGAGTCTCTCCTCGTGCACACACACAGTACACCAGTACTGAGTCTCTCCCCGTGCACACACACAGTACACCAGCACTGAGTCTCTCCTCGTGCACACACACAGTACACCAGTACTGAGTCTCTCCTCGTGCACACACACTGTACACCAGTACTGAGTCTCTCCCCGTGCACACACACAGTACACCAGTACTGAGTCTCTTCTCGTGCACACACACAGTACACCAGTACTGAGTCTCTCCCCCTGCACACACACAGTCCACCAGTACTGAGTCTCTCCCCGTGCACACACACACTACACAGTACACCAGTACTGAGTCTCTCCCCGTGCACACACACAGTACACCAGTACTGAGTCTCTCCCCGTGCACACACACAGTACACCAGTACTGAGTCTCTCCTCGTGCACACACACAGTACACCAGTACTGAGTCTCTCCCCGTGCACACACACAGTACACCAGTACTGAGTCTCTCCTCGTGCACACACACAGTACACCAGTACTGAGTCTCTCCCCCTGCACACACACAGTCCACCAGTACTGAGTCTCTCCCCGTGCACACACACACTACACAGTACACCAGTACTGAGTCTCTCCCCGTGCACACACACAGTACACCAGTACTGAGTCTCTCCCCGTGCACACACACAGTACACCAGTACTGAGTCTCTCCTCGTGCACACACACAGTACACCAGTACTGAGTCTCTCCCCGTGCACACACACAGTACACCAGTACTGAGTCTCTCCTCGTGCACACACACAGTACACCAGTACTGAGTCTCTCCCCGTGCACACACACAGTACACCAGTACTGAGTCTCTCCTCGTGCACACACACAGTACACCAGTACTGAGTCTCTCCTCGTGCACACACACAGTACACCAGTACTGAGTCTCTCCCCGTGCACACACACAGTACACCAGTACTGAGTCTCTCCTCGTGCACACACACAGTACACCAGTACTGAGTCTCTCCTCGTGCACACACACAGTACACCAGTACTGAGTCTCTCCTCGTGCACACACACAGTACACCAGTACTGAGTCTCTCCTCGTGCACACACACAGTACACCAGTACTGAGTCTCTCCCCGTGCACACACACAGTACACCAGTACTGAGTCTCTCCCCGTGCACACACACAGTACACCAGTACTGAGTCTCTCCTCGTGCACACACACAGTACACCAGTACTGAGTCTCTCCTCGTGCACACACACAGTACACCAGTACTGAGTCTCTCCTCGTGCACACACACAGTACACCAGTACTGAGTCTCTCCTCGTGCACACACACAGTACACCAGTACTGAGTCTCTCCCCGTGCACACACACAGTACACCAGTACTGAGTCTCTCCCCGTGCACACACACAGTACACCAGTACTGAGTCTCTCCTCGTGCACACACACAGTACACCAGTACTGAGTCTCTCCTCGTGCACACACACAGTACACCAGTACTGAGTCTCTCCTCGTGCACACACACAGTACACCAGTACTGAGTCTCTCCCCGTGCACACACACAGTACACCAGTACTGAGTCTCTCCCCGTGCACACACACAGTACACCAGTACTGAGTCTCTCCCCGTGCACACACACAGTACACCAGTACTGAGTCTCTCCCCGTGCACACACACAGTACACCAGTACTGAGTCTCTCCCCGTGCACACACACAGTACACCAGTACTGAGTCTCTCCCCGTGCACACACACAGTACACCAGTACTGAGTCTCTCCCCGTGCACACACACAGTACACCAGTACTGAGTCTCTCCTCGTGCACACACACAGTACACCAGTACTGAGTCTCTCCCCGTGCACACACACAGTACACCAGTACTGAGTCTCTCCTCGTGCACACACACAGTACACCAGTACTGAGTCTCTCCCCGTACACACACACAGTACACCAGTACTGAGTCTCTCCCCGTGCACACACACAGTACACCAGTACTGAGTCTCTCCTCGTGCACACACACAGTACACCAGTACTGAGTCTCTCCCCGTGCACACACACAGTACACCAGTACTGAGTCTCTCCTCGTGCACACACACAGTACACCAGTACTGAGTCTCTCCCCGTGCACACACACAGTACACCAGTACTGAGTCTCTCCTCGTGCACACACACAGTACACCAGTACTGAGTCTCTCCCCGTGCACACACACAGTACACCAGTACTGAGTCTCTCCCCGTGCACACACACAGTACACCAGTACTGAGTCTCTCCTCGTGCACACACACAGTACACCCAGCCTCGCTGTATATAGGAAGGAATTGTCTGGGGAAATCATGGGTAATGGGTTATATGGAGAGCATATGTTTGGGAGAGAGAGAGAGAGAGAGAGAGAGAGAGAGAGAGAGAGAGAGAGAGAGAGAGAGAGAGAGAGAGAGAGAGAGAGAGAGAGAGAGAGAGAAATTGTGAAGGGGTGGTTGTGGGAGAGGGTTAGTGTGGAGGTGAAGAGAAGAATGGGAGACGTCGATGAACTGTTGAACAAAAGGGTACTGGAGGATAGATAGAGAGAGAAAGAGAGAGAGACAGAGACAGACAGAGAGAGAGAGAGAGAGAGAGAGAGAGAGAGAGAGAGAGAGAGAGAGAGAGAGAGAGAGAGAGAGAGAGAGAGAGAGAGAGAGAGAGAGAGAGAGAGAGAGAGAACGGCAAAGGGCTGTTGCGAAAGAAAAAGGGTGAAAGAGGGATGGAGAGGGGGAAGATGAGGAATTTAACAGAGAGTGAGAAAGAGACAGAAGAGAGAGAGAGGAAAAGACGGGGTGAGAGCATGGATGGACATGAAGGGAAGAGGTGAAGACGAGACAGGAAGGACCTAATAGACGAATAATTAAACGGAGAGACAGACAGATAGACAGAAAAGCACATATGAGGGCACATCTCTAAAGCATGTCTTTAAGAAGATTGAAGATTGAGACATGCAACACACACACACACACATGTCTTTAAGAATTTGATTCAAGTGAGTTATATATCTTTCTGAGAAGTGTTAGAGGCTGAAGGAGGGGTGACGGGGTGGGGCAGGGTGATGGGGAGGGGGGAGGGTAACGGGGAGGGGGAGGGTGATGGGGAGGGAGCAAGGTGATGGGCAGGGGGCAGGGTGATGGGGAGGGGGCAGGGTGATGAGGAGGGGGCAGGGTGATGGGGAAGGGTTACGGGGAGGGGGAGGGTGATGGGGAGGGAGCAAGGTGATGGGGAGGGGGCAGGGTGATGAGGAGGGGGCAGGGTGATGGGTAGGGGAAGGGTTACGGGGAGGGGGAGGGTGATGGGGAGGGAGCAAGGGGAGGGGGAGGGGGCAGGGTGATAGGGAGGGGGCAGGGTGATGGGGAGGGGGCAGGGTGATGGGGAAGGGTTACGGGGAGGGGAAGGGTGATGGGGAGGGAGCAAGGTGATGGGGAGGGGGCAGGGTGATGAGGAGGGGGCAGGGTGATGGGTAGGGGAAGGGTTACGGGGAGGGGGAGGGTGATGGGGAGGGAGCAAGGTGATGGGGAGGGTGCAGGGTGATGGGGAGGGGGCAGGGTGATGGGGAGGGGGCAGGGTGATGGGGAGAGGGAAGGGTTATGGGGAGGGGGAGGGTGATGGGGAGGGAGCAAGGTGATGGGGAGGGGGCAGGGTGATGGAGAGGGGGCAGGGTTATGGGGAGGGGGGAAGGGTTACGGGGAGGGGGAGGGTGGTGGGGAGGGAGCAGGGTGATGGGGAGGGGGCAGGGGTGATGGAGAGGGGGCAGGGTGATGGGTAGGGGATGGGTTCGGGGGAGGGGCTGGGTGATGGGGAGGGAGCAAGGTGATGGGGAGGGGGCAGGGTGATGGGGAGGGGGACGGTTGATGGGGAGGGGGCAGGGTGATGGGGAGAGGGAAGGGTTATGGGGAGGGGGAGGGTGATGGGGAGGGAGCAAGGTGATGGGGAGGGGGCAGGGTGATGGGGAGGGGGCAGGGCTATGGGGAGGGGGAAGTGTTACGGGGAGGGGGAGGGTGATGGGGAGGGACCAGGGTGATGGGGAGGGGCAGGGTGATGGGGAGGAGGCAAGGTGATGGGGAGTGGGCAGGGTGATGGGGAGGGAGCAGGGTGATAGGGCGGAGGCAGGATGATGGGGAGGGGGCTGGGTGATGGGGAGTGAGCCGGGTGATGGGGAGGAGGCAGGGTGATGGGGAGGAAGCAGGGTGATGGGGAAGGGAGCAGGGTGATGGGGAGGGGGCAGGGTGATGGGGAGGAGAGAGGAACAGGGAGTGAAGGGAGGGGTAAAAAAGAAGGAAGATATAAGGAGAGAGGAATAGAGGAGGATGGAACGGATGAAGAAAAGGAGGGAGAGACGAACCCCTCCCCCTTCCCCCTCGCTCTTGGTACCAGACTCACATACTCACGTACTCACATACTCACGTACTCACATACTCACGTACTCATACTCATCTACTCACACTCACGTACCCACATACTCACGTACTCACGTACTCACATACTCACGTACTCACGTACTCACATACTCACGTACTCATATACTCACGTACTCACATACTCACATGCTCATGTACTCACATACTCACGTACTCACTTACTCACATACTCACGTACTTACATACTCACGTACTCACATACTCATGTACTCACATACTCACGTACTCACGTACTCACGTAATCACATACTCACGTACTCACATACTCACGTACTCACGTACTCACATACTCACGTACTCACATACTCACGTACTCACGTACTCATATACTCACGTACTCACATACTCACGTACTCACATACTCACGTACTCACGTACTCACATACTCACGTACTCACATACTCACGTACTGACATACTCACGTACTCACGTACTCACGTACTGACATACTCACGTACTCACATACTCACGTACTCACATACTCACGTACTCACATACTCACGTACTCACATACTCACGTACTCACATACTCACGTACTCACACACGTACGCACATACTCACGTACTCACATGTTCACGTACTCACATACTCACGTACTCACACACTCACGTACTCACATACTCACGTACGCACATGCTCACGTACTCACATACTCACGTACTCACATGCTCACGTACTCACATACTCACGCACTCACTCACGTACTCACATACTCACGTACTCACATACTCACGTACTCACATGCTCACGTACTCATACTCAAGTACTCACACTCTCACGTACTCACATACTCACGTACTCACATACTCACGTACTCACATGCTCACGTACTCATACTCACGTACTCACATACTCACGTACTCACATACTCACGTACTCATACTCAAGTACTCACACTCTCACGTACTCACATACTCACGTACTCACATGTTCACGTACTCACATACTCACGTACTCACACACTCACGTACTCACATACTCACGTACTCACATGCTCACGTACTCACATACTCACGTACTCACATGCTCACGTACTCACATACTCACGTACTCACACACTCACGTGCTCACATACTCACGTACTCACATGCTCACGTACTCATACTCACGTACTCACATTCTCACGTACTCACATACTCACGTACTCACATACTCACGTACTCACATACTCACGTACTCACATACTCACGTACTCACATACTCACGTACTCACATACTCACGTACTCACATACTCACGTACTCACATGCTCACGTACTCATACTCACGTACTCACATACTCACGTACTCACATACTCACGTACTCACATACTCACGTACTCACATGCTCACGTACTCATACTCACGTACTCACATACTCACGTACTCACATACTCACGTACTCACATGCTCACGTACTCATACTCACGTACTCACATTCTCACGTACTCACATACTCACGTACTCACATACTCACGTACTCACATACTCACGTACTCACATACTCACGTACTCACATACTCACGTACTCACACTCTCACGTACTCACATACTCACGTACTCACACTCTCACGTACTCACATACTCACGTACTCACACTCTCACGTACTCACATACTCACGTACTCACATACTCACGTACTCATACTCACGTACTCACATACTCACGTACTCACATACTCACGTACTCACATACTCACGTACTCACACTCTCACGTACTCACATACTCACGTACTCACATACTCACGTACTCATACTCACGTACTCACATACTCACGTACTCACATACTCACGTACTCACATACTCACGTACTCACATACTCACGTACTCACACTCTCACGTACTCATACTCACGTACTCACATAGTCTCTATCACATCTTTACTCCCTCAACAATATTTTGTCCTTTTTTCGTCTCTTTCAATGTTGGACACACTATTCCTTCTCCTCCTCCTCTTCCTCCACCACCACCTCCTCCACCACCTCCTTCACCATCTCCTCCAACAGCTACTCCTCCTCCTCCTTCATCACCTCCTCCTCCACTTCCTTTATCAAGTCCACCTCTTTCACCACCTCCACCTTCTCTTCCACCACCACCTCCACCTCCTCCACCACCCCCTCCTCCACCTCCTCCACCACTTCCTCTTCCACCATCTCCTCCACAACCTCCTCGTAAATCGCCTCCACCACCTGCTCCATCACCTGCATCACCATCTCCTTCACCACCTTCTCCTCCAACTTCTCCTCCAATTGCACCAGCTGCCATCCACTTTCTTCATCACATCCTCATCCACCTCCTCGACCTTCTCATCCACCTCCTCCATCTCCTCCACAACCACCTCCTCCACGTACTACTCTACCTCCACCTCCACCATCTCCTCGTCCACCACCTCCTAAACAAACTCCTTTACCTCCACCTCTTCCACCTAAACCTCCATCGCCTCCACCACCTCCACCTCCTCTTCCACCTACACCTCCTTCAATTCCACCATCTCCACCACCTCCATCACCTCCACCTCCACCACCACCACCACCACCAGCTCCTCCACCACCACCACCACCAGCTCCTCCACCGCCTCCACCACCTCCACCTCTTCTACCACCTCCATCACCTCCTCCTACACCACCACCAACACCTCCTCCTCCTCCTCCTCCTCCTCCACAAGCACCACCTCCACCTCCTCCTCCTCCACCACCTCCTCCTCCACCACCAGCTCCACCACCACCCCCCCACGACCTCCACTCCAAACCAACAGATGCAGATATTAGTGCGGAAAAAAAGTCCCCCCCCAGTACCACCAATACCACCAATCAGATGACATTCTTCTTTGCAAATATACAGGGTCTAAAGCCAGCAACGAACAACAAAATACCTTTCATCCGTGGACTGCTTGCAGAGGCAAATGCAATGTTTGCGGCCTTCACTGAGACCCACATAAATATGGTACCCACGAAATATGGATCCCAGGTTACAACCCATACAGATGCGACAGAGCAAACAGGCAAAAGGGGAGGGGGGTTGCCCTGAATATCGCAGAGTCACTTATTTGCACAGAACTGCTAAATGCCTCAAATGATGTAGTTGAAGTTTTAGCGGTGAAGATCGAGAACCAAAATCTAGTCATTGTGATAGTCTACAAGCCTCCAGATACAACGTCCCAACAATTCCAGGAACAGCTGTTGAGAATTGACCAGTCTGGAAACCCTCTTAGCTCCTGCCCCAAACATCTTGCTCCTGGGGGATTTCAACTTAAGGCACCTAAAATGGAGGAATATAGCAAATATTGTTGTTGCAGTGATAACACCAGGAGGCAGCTCTGACGAGAACTCAGACACACACGAGCTTTTAAATCTCTTCACAAAATTCAACTTAAACCAGCAAATAATAGAGCCTACTAGATTGGAGAATACACTGTACCTCATCTTCACTAACAATGATGATCTGATACGAAATGTCACCATATCAAAAACAATATACTCGGATCACAACATAATCGAGGTTCAGACATGTATGCGTGAAGCCTAGGACCGACAAAATGGAATCAGTCACGAGAGAGCTTTCACCAAATTGAACTTCAATAACAAGAACATAAAGTGGGACCAAGTCCTAAATGATATAAGCTGGGAAGATAGACTAAGCAACACAGACCCCAACTTATGCCTAGAACAGATTAACTCTGTGGCACTCGATGTATGCTCAAAGCATATTCCTTTAAGAAAAAGGAGGAGTAGATGTAAAATTGAGAGAGACAGGAGCTCCCTTTACAGGCGACGGAAAAGAACAACAGAGTGGTTAAAAGAGGCCAATATATCTGCAATGTGTAGGGAGACACTGGTCAGAGAAATAGCAAAGATCGAACTTAAGCTAAAGGAATCTTATAGGAGTCAGGAATCACGGGAAAAACTAAAAGCCATAAATGAAATCGAAAGAAACCAAAAGTATTTCTTTTTTTATGCCAAATCAAAGTCGAAAACAACATCCAGAATTGGGTCCCTACTTAAACAAGATGGGTCTTACACAGATGACAGCAAGGAAATGAGTGAGTTACTCAAGTCCCAATATGACTCAGTTTGTAGCAAGCCACTAACCAGACTGAGAGTCGAAGATCTAAATGAACTTTTTATGAGAGAGCCACAGAATTTGGTAAACACAAACCTGTCTGATTTTATCCTGACACCATATGACTTCGAACAGGCGATAAATGACATACCCATGCACTCTGCCCGAGGGCCAGACTCATGGAACTCCGTGTTCATCAAGAAGCCCCTATCACGTGCTTTTAACATCCTATGGAGAGGGAGCATGGACACTGGGGTCGTCCCACAGTTACTAAAAACAACAGACATAGCCCCACTCCGCAAAGGCGGCAGTAAAGCAATAGCAAAGAACTACAGACCGATAGCGTTAACATCCCATATCATAAAAAAGGGTCCTAAGAAAGGGTCCTAAGAAGCAAGATCGCCACCCATCTAGATACCAATCAATTACACAACCCAGGGCAACATGGGTTTAGAGCAGGTCGCTCCTGTGTGTCCCAACTACTGGACCACTACGACAACGTCCTAGATGCACTAGAAGACAGAAAGAATGCAGATGTAATATACACAGACTTTGCAAAAGCCTTCGACAATTGTATCCATAGCGTAATAGCGCACAAAATGCGTACTAAAGGAATAACAGGAAAAGTTGGTAGGTGGATCTATAACTTCCTCACAAATAAAACACAAAGAGTAGTAGTAAACCGAGTCAAGTCTGAGGCGGCTACGGTGAAAAACTGTTCCGCAAGGCACAGTACTCACTCCCATTTTGTTTCTCATCCTCATATATGACATAGACAAGGATGTCAGCATCAGCACCGTGTCTTCTTTTGCAGATGACACCCGAATCTGCACGGCAGTATCTTCCATTGCAAACGCTGCAAGGCTCCAGGCGGACATCAACCAAATCTTTCAATGGGCTGCAGAAAACAATATGAAGTTCAACGATGAGAAATTTCAATTACTCCGATATGGTAAACATTAGGGAATTAAAACTTCATCAGAGTATAAAACAAATTCCAGCCACACAATACAGCGAAAAAGCTAACGTCAAAGACCTGGGAGTGATCATGTCGGAGGATCTCACCTTCAAGGACCATAACATTGTATCAATCGCATCTTCTAGAAAAATAACAGGATGGATAATGAGAACCTTCAAAACTAGGGATGCCAAGCCCATGATGACACTCTTCAGGTCGCTTGTTCCATCTAGGCTAGAATATTGCTGCACACTAACTGCACCTTTCAAGGCAGGTGAAATTGCTGACCTAGAAAATGTACAGAGAACCTTCACGGCACGCATAACGGAGATAAAACACCTCAATTACTGGGAGCGCTTGAGGTTCCTGAACCTGTACTTCTTGGAACGCAGGCGGGAGAAATACATGATTATATACACCTGGAAAATCCTAGAGGGACTAGTATCAAACTGCACACGAAAATCACTCTCTCCGAAAGCAAAAGACCCAGCAGAAGATGCAATATCCCCCCAATGAAAAGCAGGGGTGTCACTAGCAAGCTAAGAGACAACACAATAAGTGTCAGGGGCCCAAGTCTGTTCAACTGCCTCCCAGCATACATAAGGGGGATTACCAATAGACCCCTGGCTGTCTTCAAGCAGACAGTGGACAGGCACCTTAAGGCGGTATCTGACCAGCCGGGCTGTGGCTCGTACGTTGGATTGCGTGCAACCAGCAGCAACAGCCTGGTTGATCAGGCACTGTTCCACCATGAGGCCTGGTCACAGACCGGGCCGCGGGGGCATTGACCCCCGGAACTCTCTCCAGGTAAACTCCAGGTAAACAACCACCACCACCTCCACCACCACCTGCACCACCACCACCACTACCACCACCACTTCCACCAGCATCACCACCTCAACCACCACCACCACCTCAACCACCACCACCACCTCCACCACGACAACCACCACCTCCGCCACCACCACAACGACGACCACCACCACCATCACCTGCACCACCACCACCACCACCTCCAACACTTCCACCACCTCCTCAACAACCACCACCACCACTTACTCCTCCTATTCCACCACCTACTCCTTCACCTCCACCACCACCTGCTCAACCACCACCACCTCCACAACCACCACCACCTTCTCCACCACCACCATCACCACCACCGCCTCCGCCACCAACACCGCCACCACGGCCACCACCTCCTCCTCTTCCACCACCACCTCCTCCACCTTCACTACCGCCACCTCCTCCTTCTCTTTCACAACCACCACCACTTCTTCCTCCTCCACTACCACCACAACTACCACCTCTACCACCACCACAACCACCACCATCACCTTCACCACCACCACAACCACCATCACCTTCTCTACCACCACCACCTCCACCACCACATCCACCAACTCCACCACCACCACCACCTCCAACACCTCCACCACCACCACCATCTCCACCACCACCTCCACCACTTAGAGAACCAACACCACCTCCTCCAACACCATCACCACCTCTTTTGCGACCCCTGAATAAGTCACAATGTATATAATGCATATTACCTGTTTATATAATTTTATATTGCTTATATATGCGATATTAGCTAAATCGTAAATATATTGCTTTATAATATTATTTGACTTAGTTATATTATTAGGTAGGATGTAACATTTATATATTATTCAGTGCTCAATGTTCGAGAGTATTAAGTAGTTGACAGCATTGTCTAACTACTGTAATTTTCACTCAGCTTGTTTCTTTGCTGGCTTTTGTTGCTGGGCAGCAGCAATCCACGGAGAGTCACGTGATCAGGGTGGGGCGATCACTCTCACTAGAAGTGAGAGTCTGCCTGGCCTGCGCTAGCTCTTGTCTGTGTGACGTGCCTTCCAACAACATGGCCTCTCCAGCTCTCTATTGTGGGCCCTTGTTGGAAGATCGTCTCTCTCACTTTCTTGTTGTTGGTTCTGTGTAACTCTGTTCACAGAACATTGCCTAGACTTAGTGATTTTCGACGTTGTACTGAGGTTGTGTGTCGCATAGACACTGAGAAACTCAGGTCCTGAGCTGTAGCTTCTGACCTAATTTGTACTGGTATCTGTGTACTGTCACAGTCGGGGATTTTCTAATGCTGAACTTAGATTCAGTAGTATGGGAGTTTTGTGACTCTTGTGGAGGATCTGCAGATGGTCCCTACTTAGTGTCGTTATATTATCTCATTGTTCCTGATTCTGTGTTGCTGTTGCTTGTTATATTGCTGTTCAGCTTATCAGTCGTTTTATTGTTCAAGCAAGCTTTTCTGATTGCCAGGTTGGTCAAGAAGTTAGTCTATGTGAGGACTTTTAGTCAGTCACTGGTTAAGGCTAGTCGAGTCTTGAGACATAGCGAACTACTTAGAACACTTACACAAACTTACTTGTATATATTTGTATTATGTTATCAAATGCTAACAATGTACCAGACGGTACTTAAAAGCCATAAAGATGTGATCTGTGCCTTCAGCACAATACTACTGTACACGAGAGAAGTGTAGGAGCTTGTATCCTATATTATATTCATTTGATTACTTTAATTTATTTTGATATTATACGCCTAGACAACTTTATTGTTATTAATAAACTTATTAAATTTTAGTTTCTTTAGTTAGTAGCCTACCAGTTGTAATCCTGAAGCACTATTGAATCTTATTGAATTCTAATGGATAATTGGACCAGGATACTGACTACTTGTTACAAAAACCCAGAAACAGGCTGGATGCTAGAAGGGCAGTACTTTCTAGTATTACCTGGAGATCTCTATCATTATTAGAAATCGCGTTTTTTTAACAACCTCCACCAAAAACATCACCACCACCACCTCCTCCTCCTACACCACCACCTCCACCACCACCTCCTCCTCCTCCTCCAAAATCACCAACACCACATCTACCATCTCTAGCACCACCACCTGCACCACCTCCACCACCATCACCACCACCACCTCCTATACCTCCTCCACAACCACCACCATTTCCACCTCCTCCACCTCACCCACTGCCGCCTCCTCCACCACCACCCATATACCTCCACCACCACCTCCTTCTCCACCACGACAATCACCTCCTTCTCCTCCACCACGACAATCACCTCCTCCTCCTCCTCCTCCATCACGACAATCACCTCCTCCACCACAACATCCACCTCCTCCTCCTCCTCCTCCACCACCACCACCACCTCCACCAGCAATACCACCGGCATCTCCTCCACCACCATCTCCTCCTCCTCCTCCATCATCACCACCACTACCACCTCTACCACCTCCACCACCATCATCACCACCTACTCCACCACAACCACCAACACCTCCTCCACCACCACCACTTCCTCCTCAACCACCACCTCCTCCACCACCACCACCAACACCACCATCTCCACCACCCCCATCACCACCACCACCTTCTCCTCCACCACCACCTTCTCCTCCTACACCACCACCACTTTCACCTCCTCCTACTCCACCACCTCATCCACCACCTCATCCACCACCTCCTCCACCACCATCACCACCACCTACTCCTCATCCTGCACCACCTCCTCCACCTCCACCACCAACACCTCCTCCACCACCACCTCCACCACCTCCACCAGCACCTCCACCACCTCCTCCTCCACCACCTGCACCACCACAACGACCTCCACCACCAACACCACAACCACCACCACCACCTCCACCACCATATCCACCACCTCCACCAAGAGTGGCGCCTTCACCAGTGACTGAGAGATATGTTGCATATGTATCTCTCTCTATTTGTCTCGTCACGTAAATATATCGACATGTAAACAGTGTGTGTACTTCGAGGGTCAAGAGGAATCCTTGATCCTATGTAAGAGGGTTGAGGTATATATTATTTTTTTATAGAGGTACTGTACGCATGTATGCTGTAAGAATGCTTGGGTGTGGTTTGTTGTGATTGTGATACTGTTGCGATGCAACACATGCTTGGATGCTACCACCCCCGTGAGGAAACGGTATACCAACTCCCTGACCCTTGCTGGTATCCTAAGCAGCCTGAACTCCCTCCATATCACCTGCCAGTTATACATGGGGTACACGGCAACCCCCTGTAAGACACCCCTTCCCCACACCACACCCACCAACGTTTTAACCCTCAATATTGAAACCTGTCGCACTGTCAACAAGAACCTCAGCAAATCCTCGCAATTCCTCAAGTCCCTGCCACTCCACCAGTTTCTAGCATCCCTCATCACCCTATCCACCCTAACACCCCCCTTCCCCCCACCCTAATATACCTCTGCTTAATATATAACGCCATCACCCTAGGCCCCAAAGCCAACAATCCTAGGCCCCCCATTTCACATCCGTCATAACCACCTCCTTAGATAACCAGGCCCTCCCAAACCCCCACACAAACCTCAAAACCCTCCTCTGTATTTCCTGAATGTCCTGCACCCGCAAAGAGAACACCTCTGCCATACCCCATACCTTACTATACACCAGCGAGTTAATAACCAAAGCCCTCTGCTGTAACGCCACTTCACTAACCATCAAACCTTTAAGCTTGCCCATAACCCTACTCATGACTAGTTCAGAGTTGATCCTCATGCAATCCTGCACCTGATCCATATAACATATCCCACAAACCCTAAGTCTGTCACCAACTGTCCATCCCATCTCTTCCCTCAATCTCCCCCCAACCCAAGTCCCTACCTCCAACAGCTTCGACTTTGCAAGATTAACTTCCATACCCGAAACATCCCCAAAACTCTTAATCACCTCACCCACCCTTCTTAAAGCCCCCCCACTCAATACTAGAACAGTGGTGTCATCAACATAACCTACAATTCCCCCCATGCATTCCCCCTCTACCCCCCGCAATTCCTCCTCCACAGCCTCAAAGAAAGGATGCTGGCACACATGCAAAGAGCAACTGCGAGAGCGGGCAACCCTGCCTTAAGCCCTGTTCCATCAGCACGGGCTCCCCCAGCCTTCCATTAACCTGCGCATTCATGACTGCTCCCTCATATAGAGTGCGCACCCATCTCACTACCCACCCTCCAAAACCAAACTTCTCCAAACAGACCCATAAAAATTCCCTCTTCACACAGTCATAAGCCTGAGCCCAATCCAAACCAAGGACGCCCCCTCCCTGGCAGTTCTCTATAAAATCCCTTATCCTACTGTGCCCATTCTTCATACTTCGTCCCGGGATCCCATACTGACATCCCATACTGGCATGAGCAATTATGCTGATTTCTGGTTCGAAAAGAAGTGGGGGAAGGGGGAGGAGGGCGATACTATTGATGAGGTGTGGGGGGGAGAGGTTTAGGGTCATGTGGAGAGGAGGGCATGGATATGGGAGGTGAGATTAGCATGGGGGAAGTTGAGGAGGCTGTGTTCAACATGAGTACTGGCAAGGCACCGGGTATAGATGGGATATCAAATGATTTTTATAGAATTCAATGGGAGCACATTAAGTACTGTCTGGTGAGGGTCATGAATTGTTTGCGACGGGAGGGACAGTTAGGACAGACTCAGCGAACGGGTGTAGTCGTATTAGTACGCAAAAAGCAA
The DNA here is from genome assembly GCF_038502225.1 of Cherax quadricarinatus. NCBI lineage: Eukaryota > Metazoa > Arthropoda > Malacostraca > Decapoda > Parastacidae > Cherax > Cherax quadricarinatus. The sequence continues at coordinate 56,915,894 of NC_091297.1, forward strand.
GAGGGAAGAGTATTGAGTGAGTACACAGCTATTTCACTAATGTGTGCCGACTACAAGATTTTCGCGAAGATACTGGGCAATAGGATGAAGAAGGTGTTAGGTGGGGTTATTCATAAGGGGCAGATGGGTATTCTGGGCAGAAGCATGAGAGATGGGCATGGCCGCATTAGGGATTTTTTGGAGGGTTGCAACGGGGGAGGGCTTTTGGGCATTGATTGGGAAAATGCATACGACTGTGTGGATAGAAACTTTTTGAGGGCTAGTTTGTTGCATCTCGGTTTTGGCATGGGAGTGGTGAGGTGGGTTGATACAATGTATTCATCTGCAATGGTGCGAGTACAAATTAATGGCAGGTTGGGAAGGCCTGTAAGGATGGGGAGGGGTTTGAGACAGGGGTGTCCCTTGTCTCAAATATTGTTTGCATGTATGCAGCATCCATTTTATGGGCTCGTTGAGGGGAGGGGGATTTTAAATGGGGAGAAGGATGGGTGTATAGATGTGGTGGGGTATGTGGATGATACCACTGTTCTGATAGCCGGAGGGATTGCGTATGGTGGGAAGTGTGTTGGAGCTTTTTGGGAGGGCATCTGGCATGCAGGTCAACAGAGCAAAATCAAGTTTGCTGGAGGTGGGTGGCTGGGTGGAGGGGGGCTTGGGATTGGAGTTTGGGTGGGAAGTAGTGGCTAGGCAAAAAATTTGTGGAGTTTTATACATGACAGATGCGCGGGAGGCTAGGCAGGTGAATTCGGAGGTGGTGGTGGAGAAGGCAGTAAAAAGGTTAAGGAGTTTACGGGCGGGGAACATCACCTTACAACAGCGGGCAATAATCGTAAATTCATTAGTTTATAGTAAAGTGTGGAGTATGGCTGTGGTGTATCCACTGCGGACTCCAGACGTTCATGAGATTCAGAGGAGGGCATTACGTTATGTTTGGGGTTTTGGGAGGGCATGGCTAAGCAAGGAGGTGGTGATGTCGAATATACGCAGTGGAGGAGTAGGCCTTTTAGCGTTGGGGCCGAGAGTAAAGGCCTTATATGTGAAACAGAGGTTCGTTAGGGAGGGGGGGGAAAGAGGGGTTAGAGTGGGGAAAGTGATGGAAGATGTGCGGAGATGGTGGAGTGGAAAAGAATTAATTGAATGCGAGGATATGCTGAGGTTATTGTTATTGATTAGGGAGGTGGAAAAACTTAGGGTGGGGCGTTTGGTGACGATGAGCAGAAGGCCGGAAATCATACAGAGGGGTATCGGTTTATCCCTTGTATGATTGGGGTATGATATGGAATGACTTTCGAAAGCTTAAATTAATGCCGAGAGTACAGGAGTTTGTATTTAGATTTATAATGGGGATATTAGCATCGAAAGCTGTTTTGTGTTCAATGGGATTGGTGAGGGAACAGACCTGCGATCACTCTGGAGAACAGGAAACAGCTTTTAATGCGGTTTATTTCTGTGAAGAGTTGAGGGAGGTAAGGGTGTGGTTAGCGAAGGTTTTTAGGTTGATGGGTGGGGGTAATGTAGAAACCCTGAGAGCCTTAACATTAGAAGTACGCGGGGTCTCCAGAGAAGTGAAAAGGGCGATTTCGTATGTAGTGGTGGATTTTCTGTATATTTCCTGGGGGATGAGGGACACGGGAGGGGGAAGAATTAGGATTAGGGCAATTGCGGTGGGCATATATAGAACGGTTTGCAGAGACAAACTTATTTACGGGGGACAGTGGAGGGCACGTTTTCCGGAGACCTACTGCAAACTTACGGTCAATGGCCTCATTCAGTTGGCGAGCTAATTATACGTAAAGGACTGGTTTCCTTTATAAGCGGGTTGCCATTAGTTTTTTGGAGGGAGAGTGTATGAGGTAAAGGAGTTGCGAAGGAATGTGAGGGTCAGGAAGGTATGTACTGAGTGGTGCTGTGTTGACATGTAAGTTTTGTGTGCAAGATTCTGATTAGCCCAAGATTTGTATAAAATAGGTCCTTGTGATTAAAAGGGAGTTAAAGTCACTGTCCATGTTAGTCTACCAGTTTTTGCAAAGATAATTTTTCTGGTATGTATTTTCGCAGTATTTATTGTAATTTTGTAGGGAATTTATTTCCTCTTAGATGGCTTTTATATTTGTTTTTACATAATTTGTTTTCCATCACTTTTGTAATGTTATTAAGTTTCGTTGCTGATGCAACGTATGCTGTAAAAATCTTGCAGTTGTTGATGCTTTATACGCTTATGCAATTTTGTGTAATGCTTATTTTTGTTATAGAGTAATGTTGACGGATAATTACCAGACTTTGTTCTTAAGTTAAATCTCATAAACAGTTGCATGTATATATAAAGTTACAAAAATTTATGTTAGATCATTGCTGTGATCAATACGTGTGTGAATGATGTGGGTGTATTTATAGATGAGTTTTCATGGGGGGGGGTCCCCCCTCCAACAGTTTTGTGTGTATGTGTCAGATATATTATCATTTTGTATAATGTGTGTCAGTGCATGGTGTGTATGTATTTTGCGTGTTTCAAATTTTTTTCTCTTGCACTTGTGATATAATTCTTCGTAATCTTGTTCAGATCCTGTATTATTGTGGTATTTAATATTTTATACTATCTTGTAATTTATGATGTTTTAAATAAAATATAAAAAAAAAAAACTCGCATCTATATGTAAAAAGAAAGGAAGATTGAAATTAAGACTCCTCAACACTGGAGTAGAGGAAAGCAAGCGCTTCAACCTTTTGAACAAGCCTGAACAATCACTAGTCCAAATGAAGTGAACTTTGCTACTAGTGAACACAGTGAGATGTAGGTGGAGGTGTGTGTGTGCTGGCTTGCCTGTCACTTGACACACGTGGCAACGTCACACATGATCAGCTACTGTTTCCTTCATTTTAGGCCAAGTAAAATGTTTTGCCAGTTTACCGAGTGTCTTCTTGACACCCAAATGTCCTCCTATGGGACTATTGTGAGCAAAATCAATGGCTTGTTCACGAAATGTAACTGGTAACACTACGAGATGATTGACTGTGGTGGAAACACTATCAGCTGACAACTTACATGTATTTTTCTCCATCAGTACACCGTTACTATAATAGTAACAATTATCGAGATCCTTTGCTTCACTCTCAGTAACTGTTATATCTCTGTCTTTCCAGTGACTGATCAACAAACTGATCCTTGATTAAACCATCATGAGTTAGAAATTTATCGTCAGTTGTGTCCTGACTAAGTCGCTGACAAGGGGGAGTCAATGTTAATGGCCCTGGGTGCAGAGGGTCACTGAACAATATATTCAAGCCCAAATCATTGTCATCCACTAACTCAACAGGAGACAAGGATGGTTGTTGAATCTTTGACATAGCTCTAGTAATTGCGCTGAGAGTAAATAAAATAGGCTTCTCTCTACAAGCTTCAATGGCATAATTATCATCAGTGGTATTATCAATCACAAGTGGTTCTTTACATATACCAGCATGAAGGATATCGTTCCATATCGACAAGTCCACTGACCTGATGGGAAATACATCACTGGATATACCCACTGAAATATAACCAGTATAATAGCTTGTTTCAATGTAAACTTTGTGCAGAGGTACTTTTATAATAGCCCCACCATAGGCTTCTAACAATACATCTATCTTGCAATAGGTATCATCAGTTATGGGCAGTACATCTTCTCTTAATAACGTGAGATAACTGCCAGTGTCTCTGAAAGTAATTATCTCAGTTAGATGTGATTCGTCAAATCCTACTTTACCTCTCGAAAAGTAAGGACTCATCGCTGAACAAATCTTTTCGTCAGATACATTCTCTGACGCTAGTCATCTATTCTGAGTAATATTATCTAAAACAGTAGGATCAGAGGTATTACTAGGATTTTGGTGCCTTTGTTGCTCGGAAGAGGATACGACTTGAGTGGGGGTGCCAGCCGCACTACTGCTTCTCATATCTCTAATTTATAGCAACACTCTCTAGCATGTCCTTTTCTGTTACAATAGGTATATTTAACTTTCTTCTTCTTGATATCAGATTTCTGTCTAACCACAGAGACAGATTCAGGATTGTGAGTTTTCCTGGTAAAGGTACGAGAAGTTACAGTAGCAGGTACATCAGGCCGGCAATGAGCAGCTGATTTAGGTTGCCAACTTCTAGGACAATTTTTAGTTACCTTGTTTCTCTGTGTTTTAGTACGCACAAGTTTGTGAGAAATCTCGTAATTGTCTGCTAATGCTGCAGTTTCCAGAATATCCGAGGTAGTATGATCGATCAGATATTCTTGTATGTCAGCAGACATACAGTTGTTAAACTCTTCGTGAAGTAACAACTGAACAAGGCTGTCATAGTTATTGCACTTGGCAGACCTACACCACCTCTCAAATGCAACTTTTTTCTCACGAGCAAACTCTACACAAGTTTGATCTTGCCTTCATTGTAACGTACGAAATGCACGTTGATACCTTACAGGTAACAAGTTATATGTCTCTAGAATAATTTGCTTGACAGTGTCATAACTAATATACTTGGCAAATGGTAAAGCAGCAGTACAAGTTTGAGCTCTTCCTGTCAAAGCTGTGTGCAACAAGGTAGCCCAGTGGTTACGTGGCCAGTTCATAGCACGTGCCTGGTTCTCAAACACATCAAAATAGGTGTCTAAGTCACTCTCAAAAAACTTAGGAACCATGGATGCAGCTTTCTGCACATTAAATGTGTCCTGTTATCTATCAGTCTGTTGTCTTCCAAGACGAACATTTTCTCTTTGGAAATCTTCGTTCAATTTCCTCTGAGCCTCTATTTGTGCAGTCTGCAACATAATGAGGCGTTCAAACCTCTCAAACTGTTCCTGAGAGATAGGACCAGTGGGTAACGGAGGAGTAAGGAATCTAACGAATGAGTCTGGACGGTCCTTAGGACGGGCACCTTGTGCATGCGTCTCTAGAGAGTCTAGATCTGGTCTAGGATAAGTAGATACAGGTGTAGTATACACGGTATTAGTATGAGGCTGAGTCATACTACCAGTTAGGAGGGAAGGCGTGAGCGAGAACTGAGCTACACTAGGCTCAGACACTAGGCTCACTTCTGCCTTAGTTGCTCTTTCTTCTACGTCATCAAATAGAGTCATACTTCCTAATTGTGACACTAGGCTTTCTGAATCAGAATCATAATCAGACAACTCTGTATGAGCAGAAAACAATATATCTTTAATTAATACTCTGACAGTTTCTGGGGTGTAATTCCTGTTATACGCCACACCGAGATATTTGGCTACTTGCCAACACGTCTGAAGTTTTAATGTACTTAACTCAGACAAAGTCAGAGTATCAATTAACTGTTTCACTTTGGCATACATCACAAAAATAAGTGTATTACGAGAGTGATTATGGGAAACTATAATCCTAATAGGAATTTTAGTGTTGGTCGTCTAAGAGTTAGAGCTCATAAACAGTATTTCCATCTCCTTGGATCAAGAGACTCAGTCAAGTACATACATCCACCTAGTATGTTGTACAAGACTAAACTCAAAGTTTTCAGATTAGGAAAATACTCAAAGTGTTTGATCATAGAGTTGCTAGTATGTCAAACTGGACAATTTCTCCAACACCTTGGATCAAGAGCATCCCGGACAGGCCCCCATTTGTTACAATAAATGCGATTCTAAAAGCTTAGAGATCTTCAGTGAATACTAGAAAGGACTGCTCTTCTAGCATCCAGCCTGTTACTGGGTTTTCATAACAATTAGTCAGTATCCTTGTCCAGTTATCCATTAGAATTCAGTATGATTCAATAGTGCTTCAGGATTACAACTGGTAGGCTACTAACTAGAGAAAATAAAATTTAATAAATTTATTAAGTTGTCTAGGCGTACATCAAATTAAATTAAATTAAATTAATCACAGTAATCAAAATAATATTAATCACTTGTCTCGTGTTCAGAATTATTGTGCTGAAAGCACATATCACATTTATAATTCTTAAGTACCGTCTGGTACATTAACATTTAATAAGATATTACAAATATGTACAAGTAAGTTTGTGTGTATGTGTGTAAGTGCTCTAAGTAGTTCACTATGTCTCACGACTCCAATAGACTTAAACAAATGAATGATAAAGTCCTCTCATAAACTAAGTTCTTGACTGACTGGCAATCAGAACAGTCTGCTTGAACAATAAAATGAATGCTAAGCCCAATATAACAAGCAACTGTGACAGAATCGGGATCAAGGAAATAATATAATGCCACTAAGTAGGGACCATCAGCAGATCCTCCACAAAAGTCACAAAACTCCCATACTACTGAATCTAAGTTCAGCATAAGAAAATCCCCGACTGTGACAATACACAGATTATTTTATTTATTATTTTTTTTATTATCACACCGGCCGATTCCCACCAAGGCAGGGTGGCCCGAAAAAGAAAAACTTTCACCATCATTCACTCCATCACTGTCTTGCCAGAAGGGTGCTTTACACTACAGTTTTTAAACTGCAACATTAACACCCCTCCTTCAGAGTGCAGGCACTGTACTTCCCATCTCCAGGACTCAAGTCCGGCCCGCCGGTTTCCCTGAATCCCTTCATAAATGTTACCTTGCTCACACTCCAACAGCACGTCAAGTATTAAAAACCATTTGTCTCCATTCACTCCTATCAAACACGCTCACGCATGCCTGCTGGAAGTCCAAGCCCCTCGCACACAAAACCTCCTTTACCCCCTCCCTCCAACCCTTCCTAGGCCGACCCCTACCCCGCCTTCCTTCCACTACAGACTGATACACTCTTGAAGTCATTCTGTTTCGCTCCATTCTCTCTACATGTCCGAACCACCTCAACAACCCTTCCTCAGCCCTCTGGACAACAGTTTTGGTAATCCCGCACCTCCTCCTAACTTCCAAACTACGAATTCTCTGCATTATATTCACACCACACATTGCCCTCAGACATGACATCTCCACTGCCTCCAGCCTTCTCCTCGCTGCAACATTCATCACCCACGCTTCACACCCATATAAGAGCGTTGGTAAAACTATACTCTCATACATTCCCCTCTTTGCCTCCAAGGACAAAGTTCTTTGTCTCCACAGACTCCTAAGTGCACCACTCACTCTTTTTCCCTCATCAATTCTATGATTCACCTCATCTTTCATAGACCCATCCGCTGACACGTCCACTCCCAAATATCTGAATACATTCACCTTCTCCATACTCTCTCCCTCCAATCTGATATTCAATCTTTCATCACCTAATCTTTTTGTTATCCTCATAACCTTACTCTTTCCTGTATTCACCTTTAATTTTCTTCTTTTGCACACCCTACCAAATTCATCCACCAATCTCTGCAACTTCTCTTCAGAATCTCCCAAGAGCACAGTGTCATCAGCAAAGAGCAGCTGTGACAACTCCCACTTTGTGTGTGATTCTTTATCTTTTAACTCCACGCCTCTTGCCAAGACCCTCGCATTTACTTCTCTTACAACCCCATCTATAAATATATTAAACAACCACGGTGACATCACACATCCTTGTCTAAGGCCTACTTTTACTGGGAAAAAATTTCCTTCTTTCCTACATACTCTAACTTGAGCCTCACTATCCTCGTAAAAACTCTTCACTGCTTTCAGTAACCTACCTCCTACACCATACACTTGCAACATCTGCCACATTGCCCCCCTATCCACCCTGTCATATGCCTTTTCCAAATCCATAAATGCCACAAAGACCTCTTTAGCCTTATCTAAATACTGTTCACTTATATGTTTCACTGTAAACACCTGGTCCACACACCCCCTACCTTTCCTAAAGCCTCCTTGTTCATCTGCTATCCTATTCTCCGTCTTACTCTTAATTCTTTCAATTATAACTCTACCATACACTTTACCAGGTACACTCAACAGACTTATCCCCCTATAATTTTTGCACTCTCTTTTATCCCCTTTGCCTTTATACAAAGGAACTATGCATGCTCTCTGCCAATCCCTAGGTACCTTACCCTCTTCCATACATTTATTAAATAATTGCACCAACCACTCCAAAACTATATCCCCACCTGCTTTTAACATTTCTATCTTTATCCCATCAATCCCGGCTGCCTTACCCCCTTTCATTTTGCCTACTGCCTCACGAACTTCCCCCACACTCACAACTGGCTCTTCCTCACTCCTACAAGATGTTATTCCTCCTTGCCCTATACACGAAATCACAGCTTCCCTATCTTCATCAACATTTAACAATTCCTCAAAATATTCCTTCCATCTTCCCAATACCTCTAACTCTCCATTTAATAACTCTCCTCTCCTATTTTTAACTGACAAATCCATTTGTTCTCTAGGCTTTCTTAACTTGTTAATCTCACTCCAAAACTTTTTCTTATTTTCAACAAAATTTGTTGATAACATCTCACCCACTCTCTCATTTGCTCTCTTTTTACATTGCTTCACCACTCTCTTAACTTCTCTCTTTTTCTCCATATACTCTTCCCTCCTTGCATCACTTCTACTTTGTAAAAACTTCTCATATGCTAACTTTTTCTCCCTTACTACTCTCTTTACATCATCATTCCACCAATCGCTCCTCTTCCCTCCTGCACCCACTTTCCTGTAACCACAAACTTCTGCTGAACACTCTAACACTACATTTTTAAACCTACCCCATACCTCTTCGACCCCATTGCCTATGCTCTCATTAGCCCATCTATCCTCCAATAGCTGTTTATATCTTACCCTAACTGCCTCCTCTTTTAGTTTATAAACCTTCACCTCTCTCTTCCCTGATGCTTCTATTCTCCTTGTATCCCATCTACCTTTTACTCTCAGTGTAGCTACAACTTGAAAGTGATCTGATATATCTGTGGCCCCTCTATAAACATGTACATCCTGAAGTCTACTCAACAGTCTTTTATCTACCAATACATAATCCAACAAACTACTGTCATTTCGCCCTACATCATATCGTGTATACTTATTTATCCTCTTTTTCTTAAAATATGTATTACCTACAACCAAACCCCCTTCTATACAAAGTTCAATCAAAGGGCTCCCATTATCATTTACACCTGGCACCCCAAACTTACCTACCACACCCTCTCTAAAAGTTTCTCCTACTTTAGCATTCAAGTCCCCTACCACAATTACTCTCTCACTTGGTTCAAAGGCTCCTATACATTCACTTAACATCTCCCAAAATCTCTCTCTCTCCTCTGCATTCCTCTCTTCTCCAGGTGCATACACGCTTATTATGACCCACTTCTCGCATCCAACCTTGACTTTAATCCACATAATTCTTGAATTTACACATTCATATTCTCTTTTCTCCTTCCATAACTGATCATTTAACATTACTGCTACCCCTTCCTTTGCTCTAACTCTCTCAGATACTCCAGATTTAATCCCATTTATTTCCCCCCACTGAAACTCTCCTACCCCCTTCAGCTTTGTTTCGCTTAGGGCCAGGACATCCAACTTCTTTTCATTCATAACATCAGCAATCATCTGTTTCTTGTCATCCGCACTACATCCACGCACATTTAAGCAACCCAGTTTTATAAAGTTTTTCTTCTTCTCTTTTTTAGTAATTGTATACAGGAGAAGGGGTTACTAGCCCATTGCTCCCGGCATTTTAGTCGCCTCATACGACACGCATGGCTTACGGAGGAAAGATTCTTTTCCACTTCCCCATGGACAATAGAAGAAATAAAAAAGAACAAGAGCTATTTAGAAAAAGGAGAAAAACCTAGATGTATGTATATATATATATGCATGTGCGTGTCTGTGAAGTGTGACCAAAGTGTAAGTAGGAGTAGCAAGATATCCCTGTTATCTTAGCGTGTTTATGAGACAGAAAAAGAAACCAGATACCAGTACAAATTAGGTCAGAAGCTACAGCTCAGGACCTGAGTAGCTCAGAGTGTCTATGCGACAAACAACCTCAGTACAATGTCAAAAATCACTAAGTCTATACAATGTTCTGTGAACAGAGTTCCACACAACCTATAACAATGAGAAAAGAGACGAGCTTCCAACAAGGGCCAATAAGGGAGATTTAGGCTAGTCTTGTCTGGAATACGTCCAACCACCAAGCGAGTCTAGACCAGACTGAATACTTCAGGCGAGGTGTGATCACCCCCCTCCCCCTCTGTCACGTGATAGCTCTGTGGACAGTTGCTGCTCAGCAACTACGAGAAGCCGGCAGAGTAACAAGCCACAAGCGATAATTACAGTAGTTAGACAATCAAGACTTGAACTATGAGCACATAATAATACGTTACATCCTACCTAACAAAAGTAACTAAGACAAATTATAATATAAAGCAATATATTTACGATTTAGCTATTATCGCAAATATTAGCAATATAAAAGTATATGAAAAGGTAATACTTATATACATACACATTATATACATCATATACATTGCAACCCATTCAGGGGTTGCAACAACCACCACCACCACCTCCAACACCACCACCACCCCCACACCACCACCACCTCCACTAGCACCTCCTTCACCACCACCACCTCCTACACCACCAACAGCACCTTCTACACCACCACCATCACCACTTCCTTCTCCACATCCACAACTACCTACTCCTCTTTCATCAGCACCTACACCACCACCACCATCATGACCACCACCACTACCACCACCTCCTCCTCCTCTGCAATGACCACCTCCCCCTCCACCCCCACCAACACCACCAACACCACCTGCTTCTCCTACAACACCACCACCACCTTCTCCTACTCCTCCGCCAACACTACCACCACCTCCTCCTACTCCTCCACCCACACCACAACCACCACGACCACTGTTACAACCCCTGAATGGATTGCAATGTATATGATGTATATTACCTTTTCATATAATTTTATATTGCTTATATTTGCGATAATAGCTAAATCATAAATATATTGCTTTATGTTATTATTTGACTTAGTTACTTTTGCTAGGTAGGATGTAACATATTATTATGTGCTCATAGTTCAAGTCTTGATTGTCTAACTACTGTAATTATCGCTCTTTGCTCGTTACTCTGCCAGCTTCTCAGTGTTGCTGGTCAGCAACTGTCCACGGAGCAATCACGTGATCGAGGGGGGGGGTGTTCACACCTCACCTGAAGTATTCAGTCTGGTCTAGACTCTCTTGGTGGTTGGACGTAGTCTTGACAAGACGAGCCTAAATCTCCCTTATTGGCCCTTGTTGGAAGATCGTCTCTTGTCTCATTATTGTTGTAGGTTCTGTGGAACACTGTTCACAGAACACTGTCGAGATTTAGTGATTTTCGACGTAGTACTGAGGTTGTGTGTCGCTTAGACACTCTGAGCAACTCAGGTCCTGAGCTGTAGCTTCTGACCTAATTTGTATTGGTATCTGTGTACTATCACAGTCGGTGATTTTCTTATGCTGAACTTAGATTCAATATTATGGGAGCTTGGTGACTTTTGTGGAGGATCTGCTGATGGTTCCTACTTAGTGTCGTTATATTATCTCCTTGTTCCTGATTCTGTGTCGCAGTTGCTTGTTATATTGCTATTGGGCTTAGCATTTTTTTTATTCTTCAAGCAGACTGTTCTGACTGCCAGTTGGTCAAGAAGTTAGTTTATGTGTGGACTTTGTCAGTCACTTGTTTAAGTCTAGTCGAGTCGTGAGACATAGCGAACTACTTAGAGCCCTTAAATATACACACTTATTTGTATATTGTATTATTGTATTATTGTATTATTACCAGACGGTACTTAAGACTTATAAATGTGATATGTGCTTTCAGCACAATAATAGTGTACACGAGAGAAGTGATTATTCTTATTTTGTTGATATTGATTTAATTTAATTTGATATACGCCTAGACAACCTAATTATTAATAAATTTATTAAATTTTAATTTCCCTAGTTAGTAGCCTACCAGTTGTAATCCTGAAGCACTATTAATTCTTATTGAATTATAATGGATAATTGGACAAGGATACTGACTAATTGTTACGAAAACCCAGTAACAGGCTGAATGCTAGAAGGGCAGTCCTTTCTAGTATTCACTGGAGATCTCTAAGCTTTTAGAATCGCGTTTTTTGTAACAACCACCTCCTCCTCCTCCTCCTCCACCACCACCACCACCACGATCACCATCACCACCACCACGTTTACCACCACCACCACCACCACAATCACCTCCACCACCACAAACACCTCTTCCACCTCAACCACGACCACCTCCACCACCACGACCACCTCCACCGCCACCTCCTCCACCTCCACCACCATGACCACCTCCTCCACCTCCACCACCACGACCACCTTCTCCACCTCCACCTCCATCACCACGACCACCTCCTCCTCCACCACCAGAACCACCAAGACCACATCCTCCTCGTCCATCACCACCACCGCCTCCTCCACCACCTCGACCACTACCGTCACCACCACCACCTCCTTCACCACCACCACCACCTACCCCTCCTCCACCATCACCACCTCCTACTACTCCTCTGCCGTCTCCATCACCACCATCTTTACCACCTCTTCAACTACCACCACCACATCCACCACCACCATCACCTCCTCCACCACCACCACCAACTCCACCATCTCCACCACGATCACCTATAGCACCACCACCACCTCCTCCTCCTCCACCCCCACCACCACAACCACCTCCTCCTCCTCCTACACCACCTCCTCCTCCTCCTCCTCCTCCTACACCACCACCACTACCCCCTCCTCCTCCTCTTACACCACCACCACCACCTCCTCCTCCTACACCACCACCACTACCTCCTTCTTCTACACCACCACCACCACCACCTCCTCCTCCTCCTCCTACACCACCACCACCACCTCCTCCTCCTACACCACCACCACCTCCTCCTCCTACACCACCACCACCACCTCCTCCTCCTACACCACCACCACCACCTCCTCCTCCTACACCACCACCACCTCCTCCTCCTCCTCCTCCTCCACCACCTCCTCCTCCACCTCCTCCTCCTGGTCACGGCACCATTTGTTACAAAAAACGCGATTCTAAAAGCTTAGAGATCTCCAGTGAATACTAGAAAGGACTGCCCTTCTAGCATCCAGCCTGT
>NC_091297.1:56933949-56958949 GCF_038502225.1 Cherax quadricarinatus
AAACGATGAATCTCCTGCATGTCTTGTGTCCTCAAAGGATACACTTCAGTCATACTCCACACTTTACTATAAACAAGCGAATTAACTTTTACTGCCCTCTGCTGTGGGGTGACACCTCCCGCCCATAAACCCCATAACCAACTATTAAGAGTATGGCCATACCCGTCATATTTTACAATAGAATATGCTCCTTTATTTTATAATATATATGCTAATGTTAATATTGTTTTATATTATGTTTTGTTAGCAGTTCTTAATATTGTCATGTAGTGGGAAACCACTAGTGTAAGTGCCGGTTAGCACTTCAGGTACTTAAGTCTCCCTCAGTCACGTGACCAACGTGACGTCGGCTTGCCACTCAGTGGTACCAGCAGTAGGTTTACCGCCCTCACTCAGAGCAGGTTCACTACTCTTACTGAGTAGGTTCTCAGCCCTTGCTCTGAGTAGGTTCACTACTCTTACTGAGTAGGTTTACAGCACCTGCTCAGAGAAGGTTCACAACCCTTGCTCTGAGTAGTTTTACAGCACTCGTTGAGAGTATGTCCTTCACACTCACTCTGACTAGCATTCCCACTTCTAGTCTGGGCTTGCATAGCCAAGGGAGCTTACCTCACTCATTGACCTCTCATAAGAGACATGTCAAGTTTTCTGTGGTGGTCGTTTTTCTTTCATGACTGACTTCCTTTCTTAAGCTTGTCACTTTCGAGTTATGCTCGGGTGAATTAATCTTTCAGGGGACTGAATAAGCCTTGTCGGCCTTGATGTTAATTTGTGGTCTAAGCTATTCTTAGTCATGTTGGATGAAAATGAGACTAAGTCCGTCACTTACGAGTTCTTGTATACTCTGGATTGATAGTTCAGATAAGTCTTTATAACCATTATAAGTTTCTTTGTGGCTAAGTCTTAATAACCATTATAGGTGCATATTATTGGTGAACTTAGTACAAAGCTCAACCTCAAGAGGTTCATTTATTCATATCAATATACTGGTACGTACCAAGAGAGATGTAAGAGTTAAACTCCTTATTTTATGTTAATCATAACATATACATTAAGCTAAAACTCTACTAGTAAAGATTCTAAGTTTTAGTTATTTGGTTTGTAATCCTGAATTCTTATTAAAAGTTATTGTTAAAAAACCGTAAACAGGCCATATGTTCAACAAGAATGCTACCTTAACACTCTACCATACCATTGGATTATTATTATTATTATAATCAAAAAGAAGCGCTAAGCCACAAGGACTATACAGCACCATACCATTGGAGAAGGTTAAGAAGACGAGTTTTGTAACAAATGGGGGCCTGTCTGGGAGGAGTTTGATCCAAGGAAAGGAGAGATGTTTAATTAGCTCTTTACCTTGTGCAATATTTTGGCATAATATAATCTCTTGGTACAAACTTATTTTCATAATGTCAGGACTTTCTAAGGCACCAGATAGGGGCACTAGGTCCTAACTTAATATTCGACATTCTTTAATATTAGAGGAATCTCTAGAACAGGAAGCTGGTAACTTGAGGGTTTGACTCTCGGCAAGTATGGCTCATGTTTGGCCCTCGCTTACCACTCTCCCAGTAAACAAGCAATCACGGGGTATAAGGAACTATGTCCAATGTGTGTCTACCTTCTCTTCCCCATTGCTAATGGTATTGGCGACTCCATTACTGGGCCGAGTGAAAGGACTGATTTTGGCATTCTTAGTGTCTCCCTAGAAGTTTGGAGCTCTGGCGATTGGTTGGTCTCCTCAGATGTCGGAGCTCCCAAGTGCATCCACACAACAGGAACTAGCATGGTTGGTGCTGCTGTTCGCGCCCCTCGTAAGACCAAAAATCTATTTTCTGAGTCATTGCTGTCCTGGGACGATGCATATTAGTCTAGTTAGTATATTGAAGGCACAAGTTAAGTAATGACATTTTGGAACAGAACCTACTCTCTGGTTCCTTTATGTCCACTGCGGGTTAATGTGGACTTCATTAATCTGTTCTGCAGCCTTATTGGCATTGTTGGTTCAGCTACTGCTCTAGCTGATACTGCTGGTGCCTCTTTCTACAATTGCTTTGTAGTGCTGTTGGTCTCGTTGGTCTGTCATTTGGAGACGTCGAAGACAGAGATGAGAAACAAATTCGTATTTGTTAAAGCTTTTATGGAAAAAGTGTGGTGTGATATTATCACCTCTCGTGCTCTGGAACGAGGGTGAGCGGAGATGATGATAAACTGTAAGGGCTACTCTTTCACAACAGTCACGGATGACACGCTACAGTCGTGGGTGACATCATTGAGAATTCAACAAAATTTGCCTACAGGAGTAATCAGTGATCAAAGTACTGTCAAATAGGATATCTACGACGGGAAAGTCACTGTCTGAATCGAACTTATAAAAGGCACTCACGGCAAGGGACATGTGATTTCTCGTATTGCTTTCCTCGCGTGAGCCAACGGTTGTTGTCCTGTCTTACTGTCTGAGCCGTTGCTTCAGCGACTTGTGTTGTGGCTCAGCTGAGAGGAGACATAGAGGAACGGTTTGTCTGAACCACAAGATAACCTTGAATTCAACGGTTTCCGCCACATTGTCTCGTGCTGCTGTATCTTTTCGTCGGAGCATTGTGCTTAGTTTCCTTCATCACCTGGAAGAGGTTGTTTTGAAGGTACACCAGTCCAGCAGAGGGACATGAGAGTAGACTCGACGGACACTTCAGGAAGCTCTTCGTTTTCTCTTCAAGACGTCGTTGTTCTTGGTGCCTGGGAAAAATTTCACTCCCAGGATTTATATTTCATGCACGCCTTCTGACACACTAGTCTGTTTAACAAGCTAGTCCCTGAGCAGAAGCCTGCATACGCCTCCTGACATACTAGCCACTGTCGTATAAGCTAGTTCCTGGGCAGAAGTCGGCATACACTTCTGACACACTAGCCTCTGTATCACAAGTTAGTCCCTGAGCAGGAGTCCGTATTTCCGCCAGACTGGTAAACTGGTGAGTCCCTCTGAGCAGAACCTGGTTGATTGTTCTGTCAAGTGTGACTATAATTGAGAATTAAAAGCAAAGTTACATAAGCACTTGTCTAATGCAGTTTAAGTACTGAACTCCCTCTATATTTGTGATAAAAAGATGGAGATGAGTTTTGACAGCTGAAGAGCTGAACTGTTAGTACAAAACAGATTTTGAACCAAAAATATTTCCTTAAGGAATTTTAAGTATAAATAGCCTTGAAGATGTAATAAGTCTGAATATGACAAAATTAGAGTGTTTTATAGAGACTATTTAAGATTTATTTAAAAAATTTGTATTTAATAGCCATACCTCTATTTTGCTCATGTTTAATAACTTTTCATATATTAACAGTAGTGTTGTGTATTGGTAAATCATGGAGACAGTTGGAGCTGAGTGTAAGGTGTTGTACAGATGTTTTGAGTGGCGCGGTATGCAGACCGGACGCCACCCCTCCCACACACCTTGTTACTCTACCTTTTCATAACGCAGTTGTCGTGACAGAGGTCCTCACTGCAATGTATTTCACTACCACTGTAGGAGCGGAATATTATCTCCTTCACTCAAGACTGATGAAATGTGGTCCTGTCCACAACTGTGAAGCTCTATGAAGTCATGGTCGTCTGCCTGTTGCTGTCTCTACATGTACGCAGATACGCTGATGTGCAGCCCAAGTGTATGAAGCATATGTTATAGTGACAGACACTGAAATTCAGAGCATCATGGCTCATGAGACTTACCTTTTTGTGAAAGTTTTTTGGTTTGAAATTTTGTTAGGTTTAAAAAGTAGAAAACTTGTTACTTTTCTTGGTGCGACCTGCGGTCGTGAGGGAGGAGGTGTTAAGAGTATGGCCATACCCGTCATATTTTACAATAGAATATGCTCCTTTATTTTATAATATATATGCTAATGTTAATATTGTTTTATATTATGTTTTGTTAGCAGTTCTTAATATTGTCATGTAGTGGGAAACCACTAGTGTAAGTGCCGGTTAGCACTTCAGGTACTTAAGTCTCCCTCAGTCACGTGACCAACGTGACGTCGGCTTGCCACTCAGTGGTACCGGCAGTAGGTTTACCGCCCTCGCTCAGAGCAGGTTCACTACTCTTACTGAGTAGGTTCTCAGCCCTTGCTCTGAGTAGGTTTACAGCACCTGCTCAGAGAAGGTTCACAACCCTTGCTCTGAGTAGTTTTACAGCACTCGTTGAGAGTATGTCCTTCACACTCACTCAGACTAGCATTCCCATTTCTAGTCTGGGCTTGCATAGCCCAGGGAGCTTACCTCACTCATTGACCTCTCATAAGAGACATGTCAAGTTTTCTGTGGTGGTCGTTTTTCTTTCATGACTGACTTCCTTTCTTAAGCTTGTCACTTTCGAGTTATGCTCGGGTGAATTAATCTTTCAGGGGACTGAATAAGCCTTGTCGGCCTGATGTTAATTTGTGGTCTAAGCTATTCTTAGTCATGTTGGATGAAAATGAGACTAAGTCCGTCACTTATGAGTTCTTGTATACTATGGATTGATAGTTCAGATAAGTCTTTATAACCATTATAAGTTTCTTTGTGGCTAAGTCTTAATAAACATTATAGGTGCATATTATTGGTGAACTTAGTACAAAGCTCAACCTCAAGAGGTTCATTTATTCATATCAATATACTGGTACGTACCAAGAGAAATGTAAGAGTTAAACTCCTTATTTTATGTTAATCATAACATATACATTAAGCTAAAACTCTACTAGTAAAGATTCTAAGTTTTAGTCCTCTTCAAGGGGGGCTCCTTGGCGTGGTGAAGAGGGTCTCTTGGTCTGAGGAATTAGACCTATCGGTCTTCTTCCTCAGACCGAACCTAATTACCCCCCAATCTCCCCTCCCCTATCCCATCCTCCCCATCCTCCCCTTTTTCCTTTCCTCCTCCTCCTCCCCACCCCTCCCTTTTGCCCTTCCTCTTTTTGTCCTTTGGGATTTCTCCCACAGGCGCGCTAGTTCCTGGGTAGGGGAAAGGATACCGGGGTCCATCCCATTCCGTTGAGGTTCTTAGCGGTGGCGTAGTTTGCCGTGGAATCTGGATCGCCTGGGGATGTCCCGATCCCTCTCCGGTATCCCGGAGTAGCTTTGGGTGTCTTTTGGGCGACGAGTATATCTCTGGAAGCCACCTTTCGGATTCCGGGGGTGGTGGCCGAAGGAGGTATGCTTTGTGGCGGATATCCGGCCGCCCTCTCTTTTGTCCACCGAGGTAGCTCGGGAGATGTGAGGTTGCTATCCCGGATTGTTAGTTTACTAGCATGATGGGTAGGGTATGGCACGGGTTCCATGCTGCATCTGTGCTACTTGCGGTGCTGAGGTCCTCTTGGGCGCGGAGGGAGATTTCTGGCCCTTTCATTCCTCCTAGGAACTATCCCTCCCCGGTCCCCCCTTTTTTATTCTTTTTTTTATTTTTATTTTCTTTTCTTCTTTCTTTTTTTTTCTTAAAAACAAAAAGAAAGAAGTAACCTAACCATGGCAGCCCTAGTTCATGAACCTGGTACCCCGGGGCCCCTTCTTGATACCGCACCCCGTTCTGACCCCGCCTCGTCTTTGGACCACTCTTCAGACATTCCTCATGCCTCTGTACCTATTACCGGTGCTGTTTCCTCACCCATTTCAGGTACTGAGGCCTCGACTGACTCCTTCAATTTATCGGACCTTCGCTCTCCTCTGACTATGCTTCCGGCCTCTCCCTCTACGGTGCGGCAATTTTCAAATCGCCGACCTGTTCCACGTCGGACCAACTCTGGTCCCACGCCTAAACGCCAACGACAATTACCTGCTGATGATACTTCTCCACCTTCTCGTTCTTCTCAGAAATGATCGACACGTCCTTCACTACCTTTCCACGCTCAGTTTCAGACTGAACAGTGGACTAAATTCTTCACTTTACGACCAACTTCCTCTACTGCCTATCTTTCTGACCATAGTATTGGCAAGGCACTCCTACGCCATGTTGGTAAAGATATTTCTTTTCATGCTCTTAAGAGCGGTACGCGCATCATTACCGTACAGAATGCTACCCAGGCTCATGAGCTCTCTCGTCTTTCCCATATCGATACTGTTCCTGTCACTCTTGAAAAACATCATTCCCTCAATTCTTGTAGTGGTACCGTCATTCTGCCCCATACCATAGTTCAACAAAATTTCCAGACATGTGGCACTGACATTCTAGAACAGCTGGAACTCCAAGATCTCCCAATCCTCAAGGTAGACACTTACGTTCTTCCTGCCCGTGGGCGGAGACAATACCCTAGCAATGTGGCTCGTTTAACTTTTGACAGCCGAGAACTCCCATCCTCAGTTTATATAGCAGGACATCGGTTACAAGTTCGAAAGGTGATCCCTACACCACAACAGTGTAGAAATTGCTGGCGATTTGGCCATCCAG
This sequence comes from Cherax quadricarinatus, assembly GCF_038502225.1. Lineage (NCBI taxonomy): Eukaryota > Metazoa > Arthropoda > Malacostraca > Decapoda > Parastacidae > Cherax > Cherax quadricarinatus. The sequence goes on from NC_091297.1 coordinate 56,940,357, forward strand.
CGAAATATTGCAGATCTATCGCCGAATGCCCAGTCTGTGGTGCCGATGACCATTCTAATACGTCTTGCAATCGATCTCCCTCTTGCCTTAACTGTCATGAGGCTCACCCTTCGTACTCTCGCCGTTGTCAGGTCTATTTAAACGAGCGGGAAATCCGTTACCTCAAAGAGACAGAAGGTCTCCCTTATGCCATGGCAGTTTCTCATCTCCGCCTCCAAGGGAGACTCCCACGTGTTTCTTATTCCCGTGTTTCAAAACGTCCCCCCACTTTTAGTATCCCATCTTCTACACCCACCTCTGTGGTTACCTCTCCCATAATCACTCCTGTATCTAATCCTTTTGCTGTCCTCGGCTCAGACGTCCCTACTTCAACGCCTCAGTCTAATCTCGCTTCTTCGAGTTCTCTCTCACAAGCCTCAGTATCGACGAGACCTCGTACGACACCTCCCAATCGTCCCTCTACTTCTCAAAAGTCAAAAAAAGGTCCGGTAACACCTCCTACCCATCTTCCACCTCCTCATTTTACCCTCCCTGTCTCTGTCCCTAGTTCTTCCCCTCTCACTGGCTCAGTTACAAGTGCAGAGGTTCACCCTCCTCCTCGTAATGTACCTTCCTCCCCTGTTCCCTCCCAAGTTTCTTCCTCTTCTGCCACCTCCCAGGTTCCTGCCTCTTCTGTCCCCTGCCACGCTTCTCCAGTTCCCTCCACCCTTTCGCCCCCCCCTACCTTGGTACAGTCCAATACAGTTCCAATCTTTACTCATCCTCCCCCTACCATTCCCAATATTGTCTCCCATACGACATCTCTGAATTCCGAAACACTTGAAGCAATCTCTGAATATATTGCAGAGACCAAACCATCAATGGACACTGATCCACCTTCCGCTCTTTCTCTCTCCTCTGCTCCATCTGCGCAACTTCTTTCTTCACAGCGCAACGTTCCTTCGCTGCTTGAACATTTTCCACTGCCTCCGCATGTGGACTTTTCTAACCCTTCTAGTCCGTAGGAACCCTTACCTGCGGATTTCAAGTATCTTTATCATTGCCAATCATGGCCTATTTACAGTGGAATATACGCGGCCTCAGGGGTAATCGGGGTGAGCTTCAGATGTTACTCTCCCAGTTTGCCCCTGTTGGTGTTTGCTTACAGGAAGCAAAATTACACTCTGCTGTTATTTCTCACATCTCAGGCTATAATTTATTTTATTCTTCAGATCCTTTTCCTGATGGGACCTTTAATGAAAGTGCCCTTCTTCTCCGCACTGATATTCCGTACCATCAGCTATTTGTTCATACTTCGCTGCATTACACAGCAGCCCGTATCCACTTACATAGGTGGTATACGCTCTGTTCTTTATATCTCTCTCCTTCTCGGGCATTATCTATTCCGGATTTTGCCTTCCTTGTTTCGTCATTACCGCCACCGATTCTGTTACTTGGTGATTTTAATGCCCACCATTTCCTCTGGGGGGGGGTCTCACTGTGATTCCCATGGAATTCAGTTAGAGGCTTTTCTTGCCACCCACCCCCTCCATGTTTTAAATACAGGTACTCACACCCATTTTGATCCTCGGACTCATACTCTCTCTTGCATCGATCTCTCAGTCTGCTCTTCCTCCGCCGCATTAGACTTCACTTGGTCTGTTCTCCCGGACTTACATGACAGTGATCATTTCCCAATCATTCTTACTTCCCCTTCATATTCGCCACCTCTTCGCACCCCACGCTGGCAATTTAACCGGGCAAATTGGAACCTTTACTCACACCTAACTGTTTTTAAAGAGGTTCCTTCTTCGTCCTCCATCGATGAGCTTTTACACCACTTCTCGTCCTCCGTTTTCACCGCAGCTTCTCATTCTATACCCCAAACTTAGGGCAGGCATTCTCAGAAATGCGTGCCTTGGTGGTCTCCTGCTTGTGCTCGTGCAGTACGTTTGAAACGAGCTGCATGGGGCAGGTACTGGTACAATAGAACCACAGAGCGACTCCTTGATTTTAAACAGAAGCGTGCGATCGCTCGCCGTGTCATCCGTGACGCTAAACGCACTTGCTGGCGAGATTGTCTCCACCATCACCTCTGCTTCCTCTATGAGTGCAGTCTGGAAAAAAATACGAAAACTGAGTGGTAAATATTCTCCTGACCCGGCTCCTGTTCTGCGGGTTGCCGGTGTTGATATAGCAAACCCACTAGATGTTGCCAATGAAATTGGCAATCAACTGGTCCGTATTTCTCAGGGACTCCATCTATGCCCCTCATTTCTTTCCTCAAAGTCTGCCAGAGAGTTAGCACCCTTGGACTTTTCTTCTCTCAGAGAAGAACAGTATAATGTGCCTTTTACACTTCAAGAACTGGAGGCAACACTCTCAGCTTGTCGATCATCGGCAGCTGGGCCCGACGACATTCATATTCGTATGCTACAACATTTACATCAGTCAGCCCTTGCAGTCCTATTACGCCTTTACAATCTTATTTGGTCACAAGGAGTTCTTCCACAGCTGTGGAAATCTGCCATTGTTCTCCCTTTCCGCAAACCAGGCACTACGGGACATGAAACCTCCCACTATCGTCCCATTGCTCTTACCAGTGCAGTTTGCAAAGTAATGGAATGCCTAGTATATAGACGTTTAGTGTGGTATTTAGAGACACACAACAGTCTCTCCACTCGTCAATATGGCTTTCGTAAGGGACGTTCTACCATAGACCCCTTACTACGCTTGGATACGTATGTTCGTAATGCCTTTGCGAATAACCACTCAATTATTGCCATATTTTTTGACCCTGAGAAGGCATATGACACAACTTGGAGGTATAATATTTTAGCCCAAGCCCACTCCTTAGGCCTTCGAGGCAATCTACCATCCTTCCTTAAGAACTTTTTAACTGACAGGCATTTCCGTGTTCGGGTTAACAATGTGCTCTCCCCGGACTTTATCCAAGCTGAAGGTGTCCCCCAGGGATGTGTTCTGAGCACAACACTTTTTCTCCTTGCTATTAATGATTTGGCCTCTAGTCTTCCATCAAATATTTGGTCATCACTCTATGTTGATGACTTCGCTATTGCCTGTGCAGGCGCTGACTGTCACCTCCTTACAGTTTCTCTCCAACATGCAGTCGACCGTGTTTCCAATTGGGCCACCACACATGGGTTTAAATTTTCCAGCACTAAAACCCACCAAATCACTTTCACTAGACGCTCTGTCATCTCCGATCATCCTTTGTACCTCTATGGCTCCCGTATCCCTGAACGTGATACAGTCAAGTTTCTGGGCCTCCTCTTTGATCGTAGGTTATCCTGGAAACCTCACATTACCTCTCTGAAGGCAACTTGTCACAGCCGGCTGAACCTTCTTAAAACCCTTGCTCATCTTTCGTGGGGAGCTGATCGTCGAACCCTCCTTCGCCTACATTCCACCCTTATTTTATCGAAACTTGATTATGGTGACCAGATCTATTCAGCGGCATCTCCTGCTACTCTCTCTAGCCTTAACCCCATTCATCACCAAGGATTACGTTTATGCCTTGGTGCTTTTCGCTCTTTCCCTGTCGAGAGCCTCTATGCAGAAGCGAATGTTCCATCCTTATCCGATCGCCGTGATGCCCATTGCCTGCGCTACTATGTACGCTCTCATGATCTCCGCAATCCTTCCATTTATAGAATGGTCACTGATATTAGTAGACATTCTTTATTTGTTCGCCGCCCTTGTTTACTCCATCCCTTCTCTCTTCGCCTTCATTCGCTCTTGTCTTCTCTTCAACTACCACCTTTCTATGTACATGTAGCATCTCACTTTTCCCTACCCCCCTGGGAAGTTCCAGCTGTTCGAGTCTGTTCTTTCTCCCTCCCTTGCTCGAAAGCCCAACTGTCTACGGTCGCTTCCCGCTCTCTTTTTCTTGACCACTTTCACTCTCATTCTCATGCCATTGCTGTGTACAGAGATGGCTCTAAGTCTTCTGACGGCGTAGGATTCGCAGCAGTGTTTCCGGACAGCGTCGTACAAGGGCATTTACTATCTTCGGCTAGTATTTTTACTGTTGAATTATATGCCATCCTTACAGCACTTATCCGTATTGCATCTATGCCTGTGTCATCATTTGTGGTTGTCTCAGACTCCCTTAGTGCTTTACAGGCTATACAAAAATTTGATACACCTTACCCCTTAGTCCTCCGTATCCAACTTTGGCTACGCCGCATCTTTACCAAGCATAAAGATATTGTTTTTTGTTGGGTCCCTGGTCATGTTGACGTACAGGGCAATGAACAGGCAGACACTGCTGCGCGATCAGCAGTACATGACCTACCAGTTTCTTATAGAGGTATTCCATTTACGGACTATTTTGCTGCAATATCTTCCCACCTTCACACCCGTTGGCAACAACGTTGGTCTACTATGCTCGGCAACAAACTTCAGTCTATTAAACCGAGTATAGGTTACTGGCCGTCTTCTTATCACCAGTGTCGAGGTTGGGAGACTACTCTCTCCCGTCTTCGCATTGGCCATACTCGTCTTACTCATGGATATCTCATGGAGAGGCGTCTTGCTCCTCTCTGTGAGAATTGCCAAGCTCCATTATCAGTCAGCCACATTCTGTTGGACTGCCCACTTTATCAACGAGCACGCAGAATTTACCTCTGTCGTCGCCTTCGCTCCGCTGCTCTCTCTTTACCTTCCCTTCTCGCTGATGGACCCACCTTTCATCCAGACTCTCTCATTGACTTTTTGACAACGACTGACTTCACAAATTCTGATACCTTCAGCCCTTTCTACTTCAATCTCTTGCTACCCTCTACCCTCGTACTATCCCCTGCCCCGCTGTTTTCTGTAACCTGCTGATCATCCCCCCTCCCTTCTGCCATCCAATTCCCTTGCTTCCTTCCCTACCCTGCAGCGCTGTATAGCCCTTGTGGCTTAGCGCTTCTTTTTGATTTTTGATTATAATAATAATCTAAGTTTTAGTTATTTGGTTTGTAATCCTGAATTCTTATTAAAAGTTATTGTTACAAAACCGTAAACAGGCCATATGGTCAACAAGAATGCTACCTTAACACTTTACCATACCATTGGAGAAGGTTAAGAAGACGAGTTTTGTAACACCAACTCAATGCTTTTTCCACCGCCCATTCTGAGTTTACCCTTCTGGCGTCCTGCACATCCGCCATGTATATTACCCCACAGATCTTTAGCCTATCCACCACTGCCCACCCAAACTCCAACCCCAAATCCCCCCCTACCCAAGATCCCACCTCCAATAAACTCGATTTCGCCCTATTTACACGCATGCCCATCGTCTCCCCAAAAAGCTCCAACATCCTTCCCACAGTACGCAATTCTTCTACCCCATTTATCAAGTCAGTGGTGTCATCCACATACCTCACTATACCTATACCACCGTCCCTCTCCCCCTGTAACGTCCCTCCCTCTACTAGCCCGTAAAACAGATTCTGCATACATGCAAACAGTACTTGAGAAAATGGGCACCCTTGCTTCAAACCCTTCTCCATGTTAACCAACCTCCCCAACCTACCATTGACTTGAACCCGCACCATTGCCGATGAAGTATAGAGTATCAACCCACCGCACAATCCTTCCTCAAAACCCTGGCGCATCAAACTAGCCCTCAAAAATTTCCTATCCACACAGTTGTATGCATTCTCCCAATCAAGATCCAAAAGTCCTCCCCCCTTGAAACTCTCCAAAAAATCCCTTATGTGCCCATGACCATCTCTCGTGCTTCTCCCCGGTATGCCCATCTGACCCCTATGTATAACTGCCCCTATAACCTTCATCCTATTGCCTAAAATCTTTGTAAAAATCTTAGTCAGAACACATTAGTGAAATAGCTCTATACGCACTTAAGACTCTTCCCTTCTGCTTTTTGTGCACCAATACGACCACGCCCGTACTTTGCGTCTGTCTTAGCTTCCCCTCCTGTAGCATGTAATTCATGACCTCTACCAGACAGTGCTTAATATGCTCCCAATGAACCCTATAAAAATCATTTGAAATCCCGTCTATACCTGGTGCTTTGCCAGTACTCATGTTGAACACTGCCTCCTCAAGTTCTCCCATGCTAATCTCACCTCCCAACTCCATCCCCTCCCTCTCTTGCCACCTCATCCAACTCCCCCCCCTCCCTCAACACTTCCTCAATAGTATCACCCTCCTCCCCCTGCCTCCATTTCTCCCTAAACCAGGTATCAGCATAATTACTCATGCCTTCTGTAGTTGTAAGCACCTGACCCTTATGATATCCACCCATACCCTCACTTACCTCCAATTGTAATACAGTAGACCTGACCTGAAAACGTCGCAAAATGCTGCCTGAAGGTTTATCTCCCCACAGCACAGCCTCCAGACCCGCTCTCACTCGTACCGCATCAAAATGGTCATAATGTAGTTCCGCCAATCTACCCCTGAGTTGTGCAATGGTCCCATACTGCCCCCCCCCCACCCTCCTCATAACACTCATTCAGCTGACCTTCCAAATAATCCTGTAACCCATATTTCCACCTAGCCTCTTCCCTACCCTGATATTTAAAGAATCCTGCAATACCCGGTTTAGCCCGCTTCTCCCACCAATCCAAGACACACGATCACACTTCTCGTGACTCCCACAAAGATTGCCACCATTCCCCAAAATCCTCACTCACCCCCTCCCCCTTCAAGAGTCTCACATAATTCCTAATAGCCAGGTTGGGTCCTAACCATACCATCCCAGTCGAGATCTGCAATAACGGCCCTATGGTCAGAAAATTCCACATCAAAAGTCCTGACCTCCCACTATGCATATTGCCTCCATTGCATAGAGCCTATCCAGACGTGCAGCATAACCCCTTTGTACAAACGTATACTCAAATCCTCCAACCACCCCTCCCCACCGCATCGAAAACCCCCACATCACCCAAGACATTGCATAATAAACCCAGCACACACCCTGCCCGCCTCGGGTCCACATCACCCTGTCTTATGACACTGCTCCAATCTCCTCCTATCACAGTGACTAAAGGCAATCCCCTAAAAGGATACAGCAATACATCCCTCACGAAATTTTCCTTAACTCTTGACTTGCTGTCTGCTGGCATATATACTCCTATAAAACAAACCCTAGTCTCACCCTACACTCCCTCCACGCGCACCACCCTCTCCCCTCCTCCCACCCCAAAACACACAAATGACTGGTCTCCTTCACAGTAACCTCAATGAGCCACTCACATCTTATACCCCTTCAAGCGCAACTCCCAACCAAACCTGTAATTATGCTCCTGTATGAAACAAATATCCATATCAACTCTCCGTAGAAACCACTCCACCCACACTCAGCCCTCAAGCCATTGACATTTATAGTGACAACCTTGAAGTATTACAATAAAGGTGGTTTCCCCCGACACCTTTGGGGCTTACTCGAAATACTGGGCAGCTGACTGGAGCCACTTTTAGTGCTCTGTCAATCCTGACCCCCTACCACCCCAACGTTTCCCTCAACCCTTTCAGCACCTCAGTACTGGTACCACCACGTGCTGGGGGCTCCAGCATGGTCTTCCATGATTTCTTTCCAGGCCATTGCCCCGGCATTAACACGTCATCCATGTCCTATGCCCCCGCTGCTCTTTTGCGGGAACCACCATCTCCACACACGACATCATCTTCTATGCCCTCCTGGTGCACCTCAACCACCACTGCTGCTGACCCTCCCTACACAAGGTCTCCTCACACTCAGGTGTGGCTGACTCCCCCAACACCACACGCTCGGCATCCACACCAGGACTTCCCTCCTCCACACCCAGGAAGTCTTTCAAGACCTGCAGCAGGCCATCCTTATGCAAAACACTCGTGTCAACAGTCGCCTCCGTAGGCGCCTGCTCAGCCTCCATGCCCACAGATAATATGAAACAGGCTCCCATCTCCTACTCCACTCTGTCCACTTCTTCACTCCAAATTCTAGGTGCCTGCCCTGCGGCTGCACTTGTCCCAGGCACCAAAGTGCCCAGCTGTTGGTCCACCGGTGTTGGCGCTTGTTCACGCCGTCCCTGCTTCCGATGACACTGGACCGCCATATGGTCGTAAGACCCGCACAACCGGCATGTCGTTTGTTGTCCTGCATAATATATGTTGACCTGGGTTCTGTAATCCTCCAGCAGAACGTGCGATGGAATCGGCTGCCTCAGCGACATCTTCAGTGTGAATGATCCCTCCAGCACCCCCATATAAGGCCCATCCTTCCACACTCCCAATTCAGCCTCATGAACCGTGCCATACCTACGAAATACCACCACAACATCATATTTCGTAGCCTCGAATGGCACATTTCTGACTTTTAGCCACGTTACATAGCTGGAGACATCATGAAGGCAGACCTCCACTGCTGTATTAGCAGTCATCCTCTTCTCCTGGAAAGCGTCGACTATGCTGGTGTAAAACTCAGCACTCGTGAACTTGATGAAAATCCTCGTCAATCCATTAACAGCAACTCCATACAGTTCTTCATTCGGAATGCCGTACACATCACGGATGATACTAGGAAAAACCACACTCATCATAGAACTGCTAAGCGTTCCGCGGACCAGCTCCACACAGTGTCCTTGTCGGTTCGCCATTTTGGGTACCTAGGTACACCAACCGCCACCTGGGAGCAACAGTGGCAAGCTCAGAGAGCGTCCTCCCTATCCGTAGGTTGAGAGACAAATGAAGAAGTTAGTTAATGCGAGGACTTTTAGTCAGTCACTGGTTAAGCCTAATCGAGTCTTGAGACATAGCGAACTACTTACACACACACACACATACTCACTTATATATATCAGTATTATGTTCTTAAATGCTAACAATGTACCAGACGGTACTTAAAAGCCATAAAGATATGATATGTCACTCAGCACAATAATACTGTATGTGGGAGAAGTGTAGGAACTTACATCCTATATAATATTAAACTGATTACTTTGATTTACTTTGATATTGTCCACCTAGACAACTTTATCTTTATTTTTTTTTATATTTTATTTAAAACGTAATATTACAACATAAAAAATAAATATATAGAACACCGCCATCCCTTAACAAACAGGCATCCAAATGAGAATTCATAAGCCCAGAACACCATATAAATTGCTCAACATTCGGACAGTCGCTATATACACTTGGAGTCACCTTGGATGTTCATCATGCATAAAAAAAAATCAGATAAGAGCTTTGTGACCCACATATGTCATCCTAGTACAAAAATGCACTAAAAGACATGCTATAATAAATCATATACCCCTATCTCCTCCACCAAAATAGATATTATATAATCACATAGCTAGACCTATAGCATATATGTTTAGGAACATATTTTATAATACTTAAAACATTATGACAAAATAATAACATAAAACATCAATACACGATGTTACATTACAGTGGTTCAAACCCATAATAACAATATATAAATGAAAACAAAACATATAACATAAATCGCTAACACAAGGAAGCATATAGTTTAACACGCAGACATAAAACAGATGCTCATGGAAAACTAGAAATGAAATATTATAACAACCCGTATGCAACATCCTTGTGCAAATAGTTACTATAAGAATACAGCACACACTACAACCCCCCCATCCTATTCCCAACAGCTGTATCTGCCGTCACCATCATAACCAAAACTATAAAATAACATTAACACTGTTGAAAATAGAAACATTCTGAAACACACTACATACATGACCACATTCCTGCATAACCCAGGAAAGACAAATGCATAAACACATGTATAACATACGTACAAAAACCATAATGAATACAACGGTATACACAGACACAGCATACCTCTCCAAAAGCGTGATTAAACCCCTACATAACAATACAGCATAATAAAATAGTCTACGGAAACATACCATCACTTCATAGAAGTACTAAGTATTAATAATAATATATAAAAATTAAAATCCAATAAAATCCATAAAAAAAAGAAAGAACATAAATCAACATATCTTAATACAGAAGCTTTTTTAAACATGTTTCATACATAGCCACACACCTGCAAGACACATAGCCACACCCTGCAAGACACAGGAAGTACATTTGTTAAAAATGATACATTAGCATAATAAGAACCTTCACAGTCATCTTGCACACAAGAGGCTCACAGTCACATAAAGTACCAGACTTCATACCTTGCTAAATTAAAGCTCCATCTTACTCATACCAGTTTCTCAACCCCTCACTTCGCTTAACACATTTCTTTAAAATTCCCTGACACCAAGCCACTCGCTTGACCCACACAACTCGCATTACACCTCTTGTCCTCCAAATGCACCAATCACGCCCGCGCCTTCCTCAAGAAGCCAGCCTCGTCACGTCCCCTGAATTTGTAATGCCCATAAGTCCTCCACTCGAAAGGTACGATATCCATCTGAAAATTTGAAATACCATCTATTCCCAGTGATATCCTTATTCCTCCTTTGTGTCCCATAAAATATCGCTGCCAGGGCCCTAATTCGCTCCCCCACCGGCGCTTTCCGTAAAACCCACGAAGTATACACGAAGTCGGCTACCAGATAACCCATCGCATTTTGTACCGGCACCCCCCCTCCCCCCACATCCAAGCTCAATGCCCGTAGAACACAAATGCCACCCCACCCACCATACGTGAAACCCTGCTAAACCACTCTCTCACTGGTTCCAACCTTTCACAAAAATATACTGCATGGAAAACAGTGTCAATACCCCCACACTCGCAACATTCCCGTCCCTCCTGCACACGTCTATTACCTAATACCTCCCCCGACGGCAATATATTATGGAGAAATTTAAACATTACCTCCCGCACCACAGCCTTCAATCGCAACCCTTGCAGGCGCCCCCATGTATCACCCCATGCATACATCGGATACAAACCCACAACCCTAGCAACTACTTCCCCACCACCCACCCGAGCCAGTGTACCTATCTTAACCCCGCAGGGTTCCCTTGCATAACACAACAAACTCAGCATTCCCTCACACACCTGAACATCCCTTCACCTCGCCCAACGTACCAAGTCCCTTCTCACCCATGCCAAACCTGTACCTGTGATTCTGCCCTCCCTCAAATAACTATGTTTAACGTACATACCCAACAACCTTAGATGCAGCGCCATTAACCCCAGCCCTCCCTGGCGTACCAGTAAACACACAACATCTCTCGACAACCATTCACAACCCGAACCCCAAATATAGTGATACACACGCTTCAACAAACGCTTCTCATCACATGTTTCCAAGGGATATATACCTGTCACATGCCATAGCTTACTATACAGTTTCACATTCACCACAATAGCACGCTGGTGCAGCGTCAAACCTCCTGTACGCAAACCCACTAATCTACCCAAAACCCTATCTACAGCTTCTTTCGAATTCACCTTCCGTGCCTCCAGGATATTTTCCATGTGAACAACCCCACATACCTTAAGTCTACTTACCAGGGACCAACCTTCACCCTGTTCGTATACCCCACCCACACCATCCCCCACCCTCAATAACATCGACTTGTCTCTATTAAGCGTCATCCCTGTTGCCATGCCAAAACTCTCCACCAACTCACTAACCCTAGGTAAATCCTCTGACCTTCTAAATAGCACTGTGATGTCATCAACATATCCAACGATCCCCGGTTCCACAGACACCCCATCCCACACCATCCCGTCTCGTACGACCCAACGCACAGCCCTATAGAACGGGTCCTGGAGTAATGCAAAGAGAAGCTGCGACACAGGGCATTCCTGCCTTAAGCCCCTTTCCATCCTAATAGGTTGACCTAATCTACCATTCACTTGTACCCTAACCGTTGCCTTCTCATACAACACCTTAGTCCAACTGACGATTTCCCTCCCAAACCCCTGCCATTGCATAAATTTCCACAACGCCTCACGCTCCACACAGTCATACGCTGCATGCCAATCTAATGCTAAAACCCCACCCTTGATGTTTCCCCCACTTTCATCTATAAACCTACGTATAATCCCCTGCCCCACACACATCGAACGCCCAGGCACTCCATATTGACCCTCGTCCAAAACGCTGGCAAGAACACCTTTCAACCTATTTCCCAACACTTTAGCAAAGATCTTGTAATTGCCACACATTAATGTGATTGAACGGTAGTCATGCACACATTCACAAGACTTTTTTTTAGGGACCATGACCACTATACCCGTTCTCTGCTGTTCCCCCAACCTACCCCTGGTTTTCATGGCATTAAATAACTCCACTAAAAACTCACGCAAACACTCCCAGTTTTCCCTATAAAAATCACAGGGATGCCATCAATACCAGGCGATTTACCCATGCTCATCCCGTCCACTGCCACCCTAATCTCCTCCTCACTTACAGGCCCACCCAAACTCAATCGATCCTTGTGCACTAGATTACAGTTTACCCATTCGCCCATTGCGCCTAACGCCTCACAATTAACCCCCACACTTTTAACATTCTTCTCGTACCACGCATCCACATGACAACCCATACCCTCTGTAGACGAAAGCACCTGCCCATGACGATATCCCGCCAATTGCTCCTGTACCCGCAAACTCATCACCTCTGTTGCCCTATGTTACAAAAAACGCGATTCTAAAAGCTTAGAGATCTCCAGTGAATACTAGAAAGGACTGCCCTTCTAGCATCCAGCCTGTTACTGGGTTTTCGTAACAAGTAGTCAGTATCCTTGTCTAATTATCCATTAGAATTCAGTATGATTCAATAGTGCTTCAGGATTACAACTGGTAGGCTACTAACTAGAGAAAATAAAATTTAATAAATTTATTAAGTATCGTCTAGAGGTATATCATCAAATTAAATTAAATTAATCAATTCAAACAAATTAATAATAATCACTTCTCTCGTGTACAGTATTATTGCGCTGAAAGCACATATCACATTTATAATTCTTAAGTACCGTCTGGTACATTAACATTTAATAAGATGTTACAAATATGTACAAGTTTGTGTGTATGTGTGTAAGTGCTCTAAGTAGTTCGCTATGTCTCACGGCTCGACTAGACTTAAACAAGTGACTGACAAAGTCCTCAAATAAACTAACTTCTTAACCAACTGGCAATCAGAACAGTCTGCTTGAACAATAAAAAGAACGCTAAGCCCAATAGCAATATAAGCAACTGCGACACAGAATCAGGAACAAGGAGATAATATAATGACACTAAGTAGGGATCATCAGCAGATCCTCCACAAAAGTCACAAAACTCCCATACTACTGAATCTAAGTTCAGCATAAGAAAATCCCCGACTGTGATAGTACACAGATACCAGTACAAGTTAGGTCAGAAGCTACAGGTCAGGACCTGAGTTGCCCAGAGTGTCTATGCGACACACAACCTCAGTGCAACGTCGAAAATCAATAAGTCTATACAATGTTCTGTGAGCAGAGACTCCAGAACTAACAATAATAATGAGACAAGAGACGATCTTCCAACAAGGACCAATAAGGGAGATTTAGGCTCGTCTTGTATAGAATACGTCCAACCACCAAGCGAGTCTAGACCAGACTGAATACTTCAGGCGAGGTGAGGACACCCCCTCCTTCGATCATGTGATAGTTCCATGGACAGCTGCAGCTCAGCAACAGAAGCCGGCACAATAACGAGCAAATAGCGATAATTACAGTAGTTAGACAATCAAGACTTGAACTATGAGCACATAATGTTACATCCTACCTAACAACATAACTAAGTCAAATAATAATATAAAGCAATATATTCACGATTTAGCTATTATCGCAAATATAAGCAATATAAAATTATATGAAAAGGTAATATACATGAAATATATATACATACATTGCAACCCATTCAGGGGTTGCAACACCCTACGACGTGTCCCCTGCTCCCGCAAGACATACGCCAATGGACGGTCCCCCATAAGACCTCATCAAGGCCCCCTGCAACCCTTGCAGCATCAAAATTGCGATTTTGAATATCCTTAATCCATTGTTTCAAACCCTCAATCTCACCCATCGGATATGCACCCCCCCGTCCCATATAGCATTCTTGTAGTTGACCCTCAAGGTAATTTAAAATCCCATAATGAAACTGCCTCTCTTCCTTTCCCCTCTGCTGATAAAAATCCTTCACCTTTCCCTTACTGACCGAGTCCCACCACCCAATGACATCAACCCCCCCCTCCCCGTCCATCAGCCCACCACCTTTTCCAAGCGCACGCAAAAGATTCCCTCCCCTCCCCTGTTTTCAATAACCCAACATTCATCTTCCAGAAACCTCTGAAAAGCTTCGGCAAACCCTCCCAATTTAAATCCACCAGAACCCCACGATGATCAGAGAAGCTTACATTCAACGCACACACACTGCTCACCCTCACCCCTCGAGATACATAAATATGATCAAGCCTCGCCGCATAATCACGCTTAATAAACGTATGCGTCACTCCGCTCACCTCCCCTCCAACATCCACTACATTAACACCTCTCAACAGATCCCCTAAAAACCCCGAAAAAAAAATCTCCCCCTAGGCTCTACATCCTTACGTCGGACAACACAGTTCCAATCACCCCCTATAATTGTAATACCTGGCAGCGATCTGAAATGGTAGACAAGGACATCCCTAAAGAATCTATTTTTAACACCAATGTCCCCTTCCGCAGGCCAATACACCCCAATGAAACCCACCCGAACCCCTCCCCACATACACTCGACCTTAACCATCTGCCCCTCCTCCCCTACCTCACACCTATGCAAAAGAAACGAGCTGGCTTCCTTAATTAATAGCGCCACACCACCTCTCAGTCGTGTAGAGCAACCCATGTACACATCATATCCGGTAATTGACAATTCACCTAAATATTTATAATTATGCTCCTGCAAGAACACAAGGTCTGACACATATCTCCTCAAATAACCCTCCAGAACTTTACATTTGCCCACTGCCTTCAACCCATTAACATTTAAAGTAAGACACCTGAAGGCCATAATGAGGGCTTTCCCTTAGATACCCTAACACACTTAGAACCCTGGCGAGAAACTCCACCCCGCCCCCCACACTTCCCATCACC
Source organism: Cherax quadricarinatus (assembly GCF_038502225.1). Taxonomy (NCBI): domain Eukaryota; kingdom Metazoa; phylum Arthropoda; class Malacostraca; order Decapoda; family Parastacidae; genus Cherax; species Cherax quadricarinatus. The sequence continues at coordinate 56,955,396 of NC_091297.1, forward strand.
TTCATCTTGCTCACGCTCTACATTCTTTAAACCACCTTTTTCTCTAGGCATTGGATCATGCTAGGTTTTCTTCCCCGTCCTTTGCCCAGGAATCAAAACATCCTCACTATCAGAAATGACAGTCGTCCTCTTGCGAGAGCCACGCTTCTCATGCTTCGCCTCCTCCTGGGCATCTTCCCTGTGGACCTCCACTGCCAAACTCTGGACCCGCCCCTCATCACTCACAACCTTCTCATTGAGGCCACCCACCTCAGCCTCTACACTCACATCATCCAAGTCAGCATTGATCGAAGCATCCAGTAAGCCGTCCAGGGCCTCCTGAATTGTAGCTTCCAAAACATGGTGTGCAATTGCAGACTCCTCACCACTCTTCGCCGACACCAAGCCTACGTCCTCGTCAAGTCCAGTGAGTGTCACACACTCAGGCGACGACGCCTCCTCCCTCTCCACCTCTACACTCAACGCCTCCCGTGATAAAGGCTTACGTTGCGTTGCCGTTGCATAAGTCAGTTGGTCCGTAGTACCATCAGATCCCATTTCAGCTTCAGGTTTCCCAAGTCTCGCTGGACAAGTCGGCGCTATGTGGTCGTACGCCCCACACACACGGCACGTATGCCTCTGACCTGAGTATGTTACGTACACCTGAGTCCGGAAGTCCTCCATTCCCACATAAGATGGAATAGGATGCCTTAGGGACATTTTCAGGGAAAACATCCCTTCAGGGAAGCCAACTAGTGGCCCATCTCGCCAACGTCCCAATGTCGCCATGTGGATCGTCCCATATCGTCCAAACACCTGCCGTAAATCACTTTCATCCGCCTCGAAAGGTACGTTACGCACCTTGACCCAGGTGTAGAACCTTGATACGTCATGAAGACGGACACTAAAGCCAGGGGTAACCGTCTTAACCACGTCCTGATACTTGGCCACCATGTTGTCATATGTACTGCTCAGCCGGAACTTGACGAAAATGCGTGCCACACCATTCAGTGAGACTCCATAAAGATCTTCATTAGCGATACCGTACGTATCCCGCAATATCGCCGTCAGCAACATGTTGGTATTCTGGGCAGTAAGCAAGCCCCTCACTAATTCCAAACAGATAGTGTTCACGCGTCTGCGGCCACTCTCCGCCATGATGAAAAAGCTGTCACCTGCCACCAGGGGTCAGAGCGCAGTTCCAAGTACGTCCTCTCTACTCAAGAGTTGAGAGACGAATATGAAAACTGCGCAGAAAGCCAGATGATTCGGGAGCTACTGCACAGCCTGTCCACACGGCCCGAGAGCGATGTGGACAATGTCTTTATCTTTATTAACAAACTTCCTAAATTTTAATTTCTTTAGTTAGTAGCCTACCAGTTGTAATCCTGAAGCACTACTGAATCTTACTATTAAATTCTAATGGATAATTGGACCAGGATACTGACTACTTGTTACAAAAATCCAGTAACAGGCTGGATGCTAGAGGAACAGACCTTTCTAGTATTCACTGGAGATCTCTATCATTATTAGATATTCCGTTTTTTTTGTAACAACCACCACCTCCTCTTCCTCCTCCTCCACCACAATTACAACCACCACCTCCTCCACCACCAACATCACGACTACCTTCTCCTCCTCCACCACCACCTCCACCACCAACACCACCACCACATCTTCCACTACCACCGCAACTACCTCCTCCACCACCACCACCTTCTCCCCCACCAACACCACCTCCTTCTCCACCACCTTCACCACTTCTTCCTGTGAGGACTTTTAGTCAGTCACTGGTTAAGTCTAGTCGAGTCTTGAGACATAGCGAACTACTTAAGAGCACTTACACACATACACAAACTTACTTGTATATATTTGTATTATGTTGTTAAATGCTAACAATGTACCAGACGGTACTTAAAAACCATAAAGATGTGATATGTGCCTTCAGCACAATAATACTGTACATGAGAGAAGTGTAGGAACTTGTATCCTATATTATATTCAATTGATTACTATAATTTACTTTGATAATATACGCCTAGACAATTTTGTTATAAATAAACTTATTAAATTTGAATTTCTTTAGTTAGTAGCCTACTAGTTGTAATCCTGAAGCACTATTGAATCTTACTGGATTCTAATGGATAATTGGAACAGGATACTGACTACTTGTTACAGAAACCCAGTAACAGGCTGGATGCTAGAAGGGCAGTCCTTTCTAGTATTCACTGCAGATCTCTATGCTTATTAGAAATCGTGTTATTTGTAACATCCACTACCACCAAATCCAATTCCTCCACCACCACCACCTCCACCACCTCCTCCACCACCACCACCTCCACCACCTCCTCCACCACCACCACCTCCACCCCCACCTCCATCACCACCTCCACCACCACGACCACCACCTCCTCCACCAACACCACCATCACTTCCCCCTCCTCTTCAACCACCACCACCACCTCCACCACCACCACTTCCAACACCTCCACCACTACCTCCTCCACAACCAACACCACCACCTCAACCACCACTACAACGACCACCACCATCTCTTCGTCCTCCTCCACCGTCACCACCACCATCAACACCTCCTCCCCCACTATCACCACCACCATCACCACAAATACCTCCACCACCAACACCATCACTACCACAGCCACCTACACTACCACCAACACCAACACCTCCACCACCTTAACCACCACCACCACCACTACAACCATCACCACCACCACCTCCTCCACTACCACCACCGCCACTACCACCACCACCACCTCTTCCCCTACCACCTCCTCCACTACCACCACCGCCACTACCACCACCTCCACCAACACCACAACCACCTCCTCCTCCTCCACCTCCTCTATCACCACCTCCTCCACCCCTACAACCACCACCACCACCTCCTCCGCCACCAGCACCACCACCTCCACCACCACAACCTCCTTCTCTTCCTCAACCACCACCTTCTCCACCTCCTCCACTATCATCACGACGATCACCAATAACCCCTCCACCAACACCAACACCACCACAACTACTTCCACCACCAATACCACCACTTCCACGTCCACGACCACCACCTCCTCCACCACCACCTCCACCACCATCACTTCCACCACCACCTCCACCACCATCACCTCCACCACCTCGACCTCCTCCTCCTCCACCATCACCTACTCTACTACCACCTCCTCCATCACCATAACACCACCTCGTCCACCACCCCAAGCACCACCACCACTACCACTTACACCACCACCACCTTCACCACCACCACCTCGTCCACCACCATCACCTCTACCACCACCTCCACCACTTCCCCACCACCTCCTCCACCACCAACACCTCCACCATCACCACGACCACTCCCTCCTCCACCTGCACCACCACCTCCATCACTACCACCACCTCCACCATCACCTTCACCACCTCTTCCACCACCCCACCAACACATCATCCGCCACAATAACTACCTCCACCCCATCATCCATCACCACCACACCCTCCTCCACCGCCACCACCACCACCACCTTCTCCAGCACCAGCACCACCTCTACCACTACCACCTA